>NW_017728907.1:3905920-3914169 GCF_001723895.1 Crocodylus porosus | reverse complement strand
CACTTACGGCTCCTCCCGCCGCTGCCGCCGAGAAATAACGCCGCGTCCGCTCCACAATGGAATTAGCGGCGCCCCCCCACCCCGTGGCCTACTGCGCATGCGCCGCGCGTGGCCTTCTGGGAGCCGCCCGACCGGGAGGGCAGCGCAGGGCTGACAGCGCGCAGGCGCAGTAGGGCTGCTCGGCTCGCTCCGCTCCGTTCCCCCCCTCTTCCATTGCGCCCGCCTGGCTCAGCCCTAGCGCTGCACGCGGGGGGAGGCGGCCCTGGTGCTGTGGGGACTGCGGGCTACGTGTGTGCCCTCCGCACACGCTCTATGAGCTCCCACACAGCCCGAGGGGACAAATACTAGCACTGGACGCTGCGTGCACGGGCACGTGTGCACACACGTGTTGGTGTGCGGCCACGCGGGCTCCCGAGGAAGGGAGCAGGTGCTGTAGCCACATCCTAGCACCGTCCCTCATGGTTGTCCTCCATCATCCACACAGCCATCTGCCCACTCTCCTCAGTTTTTCAACATCTTGGGCCTGACCAGCACATGCTTGAAAAGCCCTGTTTTTGGTTGTAGCCCTGTTGGTCTAAGGACATACGCAGGCAAGATTCTTGGGGTACATGTGACATCTTATTTTTCCCCACCAGCTACTCAACTGGTCTAATAAAAGTTATTGCATCCACTCAAAGAACCTTGCCTGGAAAGCCCAGGGGAGATGAAAGCACCCTGCCTCAAGAAACCATAGATCACCCCTGCAGCCAAGGCTCCGCATTAGCAGACGATGGTAGCCAAGTCCTGCTAGCGAAACCCACTGGTAAATATGCACTTACTGGTCCCTTTCTAGCCCACTAACTACAAGACCTACCAGCCATGCTAAGATAACCCAGCTGAAGGAATATAAAGGGGGAGAAAGAGCCATACTTCGTGGCCATCAGGGCAAAACCCCGAACACACACAATTCAATGTGCTGAAGAGTGTGTGAGACTTCAGTGGACGTTATATATGCATACGTACACATATGATCTGCCCATGTTTTGTTCACAGTCTGAAACAATTATTAACCAACTTAAATTTAGCTCCTTATGCCTATACTGGGTTTTACATATTTTATATATTTGCAGGGGACCACATCCTGACGCCTTTATTAATAATCAGAGATTCTTAGTACTGTGCATTACATACGTGAACCACTCCTAAAATCAGGAAATGTGCACACTCTCCTGTGGGCATTTCTTTGAGGATCTTGATGGAGTGTGCCCTGGAAATGTGCAGAATTCACCCTATCTTCCCAAAATGACTAGCACAAGTTATGGTACCTGAGATAAAACTTTGCTGGCCAATTAACTGAACACATGGAGAACTGAGAGCTAACATTTCTGACCACTGCTCTGTAGACCCTCTTCAGATCACTACAACTCCAATTCTTAATTATTGATTTGTTAGACAGGTATACAGTTGGACTACTAAAGAACTTTGTAATAAAATTCTGTTTCATTTCTGTTGATTTGAAAAAAACATTTTCTACAGATTTTTATTACTGAACCCCAATTTCACATTAAGATGTACCCAGGTATATAAAAAAGCTTCTTATTCAACTTCTTAATTTTCTTCCAGAAAGATAACAGAACTATACAAAACCAAGCTCTGATAATGATACTGTGTACTTCATCCTGCTAAAAATATTTTCCTTTTTTAGACCTCTTGATTTGTATATAATCCATTCAGATTGTCAAGTAATTTTCATAAGCCTGACTGCAATTGTTATAAAATCTTCTAATAGACTTTAAAAATCTTCCAAAATATACATAAACGATGTAACAAATTAAAACTGGAATATATCAAGTTTTTACACTCAGAATTTTTTAAGTAATTTGAATTAAATTAGTGCCTACATTTCATGTGAGTGTAAATGCAGTTCCTCTGAATCTTCACGTGAAGTAAAACTTAGTTCATTTTTAACTGCATATAAAACATAGCTTGAATTGTGCAAGTTTAAGACTGTCAGGTGTAGCTAAGTGTTAAAGGAAAGACTAGGAATTCAAAAAACTTAAAGCAGCAGTAAAATATTAGTCAATGCCTATGAGAAATGAGTCTGTCCCTTTATTCAGGGTGTCTGTGTTTAATGGTAAGCTGGGATGCATATAAGCTAGTCCAAGCATGAAGGGCAGTAGGACACTCATATGGAAAGCCAACTTTGTCCCTCAGTTATCAAGATAAGAAACCTGTCATTTCTCTCATTCACTCTGTCAGCCTTGAGATACTCCAAGCAGACTTACCTCTGTGTTGTACACCCCATATATCAGGAAGATGAAGAGACCCTGTAAAATAAAATGGAGGGAAAAAGCTGTTAACTCTAATCATTTCAGCAGTAGAAATACCTGAAATAAACTTTCCTGGGAACAGACAAAAGAAGACACACTTCATCAAGGTCAATTTATTTTTCTATTTTTCAACATTATAAGCTGTACCTTGAGCATTTATTTGGTAACGTGGGAGTGCATCACCAATAGTATTTGTGCTATTCAACTGTTTGTCAATGAAAGACTCAGCACCAGATAATCTAAAATGTTAATTGGAAAAAACAAGTATAGCTGAATGCTCCATTGAACATCATCATATACAAAACATACATGACATAAATAAGAAAAAGAGCAAATACACATATTCTTAAACATTTTTAAAACTGCAATTAATAAAAGCTTCAGTACAATTATTACAAGTTTCCAAAGAAAAAACATATATCCATACAGGTATACATGTAGCAAAAGCAGCCCCTGTTGAAAAATGTTCACCTTTTCTGAAGAGATTAAAATAGCAAGGAATTGGTAATATAGGAGGAAACAAGGAAGTAAAGGGAAAAGTAAAAAATAGTGAAACAGCTAAATTACTCAATAATTCCTTAATTAACTATGACTTAACAGTAAAGACTAGTGAACTGTATACGGCAGAGTTAAATAAAATATTAGAACAGCAAATACTTTCATGTTTTAACAAACCGCATCTTTTTAATAACTTTCTTCAATTCTGACTACTGTAGGATAGTAAGAAGCCAAAAAAAGTAAGTAATTTTAGTAGATCTTGCTGCAAAGAAGCTATCCTTCTACAGGAACTGTTTACAAGGTCATGGCTTGATTTAGTATAATATAATACTAATTCTTCTAAAGTCCAGATAGACTTAATATATGTGCAAATTACCAAATAAGGATTGTAGCAAATCAGAAAAACTTTATAAAAGAAGTACTGTTTTTAGAAAAATACTTTAATAACTTGAGTTCAACCCCTCAGGTTTAAACAGACTAAAAGGGAATCTCCTATTCATGCAAAAGTGTTTTGAACTCATATATAGGACTACCCCACATTGTATAGAAGCATGATATTTATACTTTGGTAAATAAGCTACCTGCAGCATCTAATGCATAAGATGATTTGTAAAAAGTCACTGACATTAGAATTTCTGTAGTTATCACATCATCAGAATTACCATATTAATAGGCAGTAAGCTGTAAGGGATGTTCTGTAGGCACAGTATTTCACCAGGTTATCTAACATGGATGTAAAAATTTGGGGAGAATATAAACTGCTTATTATACATTCCTTTGAGAAACACTACACTACAGAGCGCCATGTGGATATTTATAAGCAAAATAAAAGCCGTCCTTTTAACGAGACGTGCAAACAGGCATAAAGGACAGACCAAAAAGTTCCTATCTTCTACACTCAGTATTAAACAGACCACTCTTCTAGATTGTGCTGCTTCTTTGCATAGTAAAGACCACCACCTGAAAAATTGCAATTCAGGTAAATGAAGTGATTCATGCATGTAAGTGATTATAAAATTGTGTCCTTATTTTACATTCAAGGAAGAGTATGGACAAACTGCTATACATGGAATATAGAAGTACAAGATATGCCGGTTAAATTTTCAGTGAACCATTCCTTTTTTTTTCACAAAATAATTTTAAATCTGTCTTGCTTTATACTAAGATTAGATTGGAAATTTCCTCTATAGGTATTTCACAAAATAACATAAAATGAAAAAAAACTAATAAGATTATAGTAAAATAGTGATGGCTATATGACTACAAAAACCAAATGCATTGCATTGAAAATGTATTTTAATCATTAATTGGCCCTTAATAATCAAGTTCATATAATATGTAGTAATCCAAGTAGTATTCTAAGTATTACTTAACTTTCATGATTTTTGGAGAAGTACATTTTTGTATATGTGTAATGAACACAGATGTTTTTAAGGTCAGTGCAACTCATGCCAATTAGTGATGAAGCTTGTCAGTGATAATATTTAATGTTAATACTAAATACTACATTTAAATAATCAGAATAATTAAAACATCAGAGCAGTGTTATTCTCATGTCATTGTGAGGTTTGACATATACAGATGCACAGGAACAAGGGAAGGAGCATAATAAACAGCTCTGTGTCTTGCTCCTGTGTGTGTGAAAGTAGGGGATGAGCTCTTGGTAATTCCCCTCCCAGACAGGTGGACAGGAGGTAGATTGGGAGAGAAACCTTTCAATCCATATGTGATAGAGTGGGCAACAGCAAGACTACTACCCTATCAGAACAGTGGAGAAGCTAAAGTCCTTTCTTGGACTACTCCTAGAACAGTAAGCATAATCACATAGTGTACTTTACTCATATGTACCTATAGTTTTAAAACCTAGCTCAAAACAATAATTCAAAAAACAACTGTTTGTCCAGGTATTAATATAAAACCAACCCAAATCAAGTTTTTCCACATACATGCACACAGGTGTATGTGAACTATTGTAAAATCCAAATACACACTATCTGTTTTTAACATTGCTTTCTAGTTTCTTTTGAAATCCACCAAATTATTATCACCTTTTTCCTCTAGACTGCCGTATACCACGCTAAATTTAGAAAACACAATTGTTTAAAAAGTGCAGTCTTTAAATCAGTATGTCAAGGTATATATATAGTTTATATACACTTCTTCAAGTTTGGTATCAGGCTATTTAAATATTTAATTCTCTGAAATGTACTGCTTTACACACTTTGTTTTCCTTGGTTATCCATGTGAACCACTGGTTTCTGTTTGAATAGCAATGAGTTCTGTTAACTTCAGCAGTCCAGCAATGTTTTCACACTTTGCCGCTAATGAGTCTTGGCACCCTTAATTTAACATTAGGAATAATTTCCAATTATATTATTTATCATGGTAAACTTTTTCGTCAAGCATGAACAATCACAGAACTGCAATTTTTAAGTCAACTACATTTTTATAACATAAATACATTTTCTGATTAGTTCAATATTACTTTAGCAGTTCATTGGGATCCATTCTGACATAGGCGTTACCTCTGGATGTAAAATGTCTTATCAGAAGTCCATTCAACTTCAGGATAACAGGCATCTAAGTTCCTATAAATACGTAATGTTTCCATATCTGTTAACATTATGTTAACTTTTTGCAATGCAGAGTATGTTAACCTGGATATTATTTTTAATATTCTCACCATATCAGCCTTCAAAATCAGCACTATTTAAGCTTGTTTACCTTAAAGATTTACATTTTGATGCTTTTGTACTTTCACTTGCTTAACAAACAAAATTACCTAAAAAATTCTCAAGTTCTAGAAACAAAACTAGAGTATTTCACTGTTTCAATTAAATCAAACTCTACTAGAAAATAAATTGTAAACTTGAAAAGTTTACCATTGATATTTTAAAGGAATTAAAATACCTGAACTATACTCTTAGCAAGGTAACATCTGATGTGAGCAGATAAATAATACTTTAAAATATGCATCCAGTATTAACAATAAAATTTTCATAAGTAGGATTAGATTCTAAGTTGTAAATTTGTAAGGTATTTTAGACATATTTATGTCTGAAAAATATCTAATCTGTCTGTCTGTCTGTCTATCTATATGGAGACAGAGAAACATATGATGCAGATACATTAAATTAATTATTTTTTTATTCCGTCAGAAATGGTAAACCAGGGCACCAGACCCAGGTACAGACCCTAAAAGGGTGCTGCAAAAATAGCAGAGGCCATGTTGCCAGGCCAGCTACCATCGTGCCACTCACAGTGCAGCCACTGACACTGCCCCAGGGTGCTCAAGGTTCCAATTACACAGTTACACCTCTGTGCTGTGGCATTATAAATGGCCTTATAAATTGCAAATGGTTAATTAAAATGAACTGCCTAGATTGGGAAGACTCTTGTTTACTTGGGTCACATGAGCAATCTTTTTGAAATCCTAAATAAATTACATTCAATATTGATGTGAGTATAGTTTTTGTATTGATTTGAGATGTCTGAGCATTGATGTGAGATTTGTTTTCAAACCAATGTAGGGCTAAGATCTACTGTACTGAGCCAACTTATAGCCATGAAGCATGAGGGACAAAAGTCACTACTCTTAACTCTAAAAATAAAGGCTTTTATCATAGTAGTGGCCAAAGGAGATCTTCCAATAGCTTGTCAAAAGTACTTATTTTGGCAATTAACAATGTTCCTGTGTAAAAGTGACAGTATTGCAAGGATTCAAAATTAGTGTCTCACAAACATACATGGCGAGAGCTCATGTCTCTTCCTATCCCTATTTAGTCTGCATTTGCCCTCCAGAGAGGGGAAGAACATGACTCCTGTTCATATTTAAAACTTTTCTTCATAGATACAAATACTAGAAACTTTTTCAAATCATTAAAATGTAATTCTGAAAGAAAGAGAGGGGGAAGCTACCAAATACCAGAGAAAACTAGAAAAAGAATTAAAGTAAGGCCTTGAAGTGAGTTTGGATTTGATTCCCTACTCTGCCAAAACTTCTTGTGACCTTGGGTAAGTTACTCTCACACTGTGTCCATTCAACATCATAAAATCAAACTAATACTTCTTTACTTTGCTACTTACTGTGTGCATCTACACATGGAATTAACACGCTTGAATAAACTGCAGCACAGTTCATACCGGAGTTCATTGCTCCCAGGTACACCATTTGCAAGGGACTGCAGCACATTGAGCTGAGTCAGAGCAGCCCCAGCTGGCAGGGGGCCCTTGTGGTCAACCTGCCAGCCCAGGTCTCCTCCAACCCAGCTCAGTGTGCTGCAGAGAGACTGGCTGAGGCATGAGGGTGCTTCAGTGCAGGGCTAGCTGGCACTGAAGTACACCTGTGCTTTAGCCAGCCCCATCAGCATCTATATATGTGTTGCAGTGGAGTAAATAACTCCGCTGTAGGATAGTACTTGTGTCTGGTAGTACTAGCCTATGGCGGAGTTAATTAGCTTACTCTATCCTAATAGCACAGCACATGCAGATGCTGACATTCTACTGCAGAGCTAATTAGGCAACTCTGAAGTAAATAGACATGAAGACATACAAAAAACTCAAAAACTTGGTTCCAAAATGATACCTTTTATTAGATCAGCTGGAATATGGCAAGAAAATTGTCCTTTTCTGCAAGCTTTCGGGATCCAAGTCCCTTCATCAGGCTCTGGGAAAAGGGTAGATGGTAAAAGATGGTAAAAATTCCCCATAGGTAGGAAATAAACTTCATATAGACATGCCCACTTACTATTAGGAAGATAATGTCATTGTCTGTGAAACACTTAGCTAAAATGGAGATAAAGAGATCTGATCCCTAGGCAGGGCATCATTACATTCTCTCACAGCAAGAGGCCCACAGGATTTAGGTGCACAGGCCAATTTTGTTCAAGTTCTGTCCTTTACAGTTGGGAATGGCACATGGCCGCATAGACCACTTTATCTGATCGTGGCGGTGGAGATACAAAGGAGAAAAAATACTTCAAAACTTTTTTGTACATTTTAAAAAATGCTAGCATCCTCTTCAGCAGTGAGCAGTTTTAGTGACTCTTTACCAAAGACAGATTTTAATCCTCCAAAGGAAAGAGTTGGTAGCTCTTGAAAGGACCTGAGAAAGTCTACTAGAATTCTAATATTCTAAAAGCATTAATACCTAAAAACCTAAAATACCTTGTAACCTAACTGTCTGTCTGTCTGTAACAATTTATTTGCGCTCTGATTGGCTGACAAAAAGCCAATCAGAGTGCGAAGAAGCATTCAGACAGGTGGCAACGTGCTGCCATGATGGCAGGGACAAAGGGGATGGAGCAGGGGAGCAAGGCCAACACAGCTGACCTCACCCCCCCCTTGCTCCTTGGAGGTGATGAGGGAGCAGTGTCAGGACGCCACGAGGGGCAAGGACACTGGCACTAGCCTTGGCCCGCCCCTCCTCCCCCTCCCCCCTTC
>NW_017728907.1:3842979-3905748 GCF_001723895.1 Crocodylus porosus | reverse complement strand
CTCCTCCTCTCCCCCCACCACTGCTGCGTCGGCTCAGGCCCACTGCTCTCCCCCGCTCCACCACCATGGCCTGGCTCCTCCCCACCCTCGGGCCTGGTCCCCCCTGCATTGGACCCGGGCACACTCCTCCCCTCCCCCTGCTGCTGCAGCAGAGAGTGGGGGAACAGGTCTGGACCTCAACCAGGAGGAGGGAAGGAGGGGGAACAGGGCTCCATCCCTGCCCCACCCCATCATTCTTGATGGGCAATTGGCTAGTAGTTTTATAAAATCTCTCGTAAAAACAATTACATGGACATTGTCAAAAATAGGTCCTGCTAAAACACAAAAGAGCAGCTAAGATTCTTTATATAGTTGACATGTTTTAGTAAACATACACTCAGTATTTCTGGACATAAACCCCCACCCTGGAGATCTTATACAACACAGTTATTGGCAGCTAAGGATATTTCAGTGATGTTATAAGATCTCACTTAAATTTCAGAAAAGGGTCTTGAATAATAAAGGTAACTAAATTTCTGTCTTTGCTACACATCTATGCCCATATTGTTAAGGGCTGAGGGCTTGACTGATTTCAATTTTGGATCAGGCTCTACAACTTATGGTGCAGGAAGAAAAAAGGTTAGAGAGCCTCTTCCTCCTTAGAATGACATCTTACAAATCAATATGCTTTCCACTAGCACACTGACTGTGCAAAGCCAAGAAATGAAGCTATATTTCTTCCTGAATCAAATTAATTAAAAAATAAAATTACTCCGTCACCACAGACATTAGAGAGCCAAAGATGGATCCAGGTACTAATGCAGAGAGAAATGGAGGAGGCAGCTCCCCCCAGCCTCACAACTTTTTACAATTCAGTCAAAGCTCTCTCCCATACACACACATACTCTTTAGAATGGATACACTACTGTTGTGTTCTCACCTCACTGTCTTCTGCGGTTTTTTCATATGGCTCTAGCCCTACGTCTTCTACTTGCTATGCTCTATATTGATTGAAGGGATGTTTTCATCCTACCTGCCTACTTTTGATAATTTGCAAACCCCTTTTTCTCATGCTTGGTATCAGCACAGAAGTGAAAGTTTTACTATTATTGTTAAGACTAATACAAGTAATATTATTAATGTTATTATTTCATATGTTGAAAAACTTTTAAAACTATTTTGATTTATCCCACTTGAGGGGGAAGGTTATATTCAGTCATTAACATCTTTTCATTTGCTTAATCCAATAAAATTTCTGTAGAAGTTTTAAAACCTCATACTATATTTTATACACATACACACACACACACATTTTATATAAACCTCATACTTTATATATATGTATATATGTATCCCTCAGTGAGGAATGTGTATCCTGCACCAGTGGAAACAAATGAGAGAAAAGCACATGTGCTAGGATGTGTACAATAATAATATTACTTTGAGCCAGATTTGATCCTTACCTTCAGCAGTACCTTACAACACAGCTAACTCAATTCATGTCAGTGAGATTATCTGTGAAATTAACTACTCTTTAATGTGAGCAGGGAAGAAGACAAAATTTGGCTTCTGGGAAATGGAAGGTTTAGCCTTCTACTGAGATACAGATTTCCTGTTGTAGATAAACTAGAATACAATCAGAATATGATGTGTCATTGTTGTGGGCAATTCTATATTTTCAGGTAATCATTTGCTTTGGATTAAGTGACAAATCTTAATCTCTACAAAAGATTTCAAGTATATGAGATGAAGGGAGACATTTCAACATGTTTGAGTATCTTTACCCTGATTGTTAGTATGGTGGTAACTATCATATTATCCTTCCTTTCATTGCCTAATAATTTAGATCTTATTCCAAAACACATTCAAATCAGTGGGAGTTCTTCATGTTGCTATCCAGAGACTGAAGCTAATTTAATTTAGTGCAGTTTCCTTCTATTATATACTTTCATTCTACTAAAACACAATATTACTTGTTAGACTAATTAGGAAGGCATAGCACTAGTGAGATAGTAAATCTGATCTCTTGCAAATTTTCTAGCTTGATTGTTCGAAGTATAATTAACTGGACAGAATTCAGACAGTTTGAAATATCCATTAAAATGAAGAAATGGATACTGTTTACTTTTCCATATATTAGACAATAGGTTATCCATCCTATGTTTCATTAGTGGGGTAAAAAAAATCTCGTAAAACCTTTCCATCTAAATTCTCTCCAGGCAGGTGAATTTATGATAGATGCTGTTTCCATAGAGTTAATCTCTCCATTATGTGATTTAACAGTTTTGCTACATTTTTCCCCCATTTTTCACATATCACATCAACTCTCTTTGGACTAGATATACAGAAACAAGTAAGAAAACTGTCATGCAATTGAGAATCTAGAGCATTAAGAATATATTTTTATATGAGTTCAAGGTCCAGATACTCCAGCAAAGAGAAGACTGAGGGAGAATTTGATAACAGTCTTCAAATACTTAAAGGGTGATTATGGAGAGGATGGAAATGGGCTTTCCTCTGTGGCCATAAGAGACAGGACTAGAAGCAATGGACTCAATTAGCAGCAGAGGAAATATAAGATGAAGATGTGGAGGAGATTTCTGAGTATGGTCAAGCATTGACCTCTAGGCTACCTAGAGAAATAGTGGAATCTCCATCCCTGAAAGTTTTCAAGAGCAAGTTAAACAGACAATTGGCCTGGATGTTTTAGTCAGGAATGATCCTACCCTGAGCAGGAGGCTGGACTAGCTGACCGCATGGGTTTTCTTCCAGCCCTACTTTACTATGATCCTATGTAGCAAACGTGCCAAATGAAATAAATCAGATGTTCCCAAAGTTTTCTCTAGGTGCAGTACAGTACATTGTTCTAAAATAAATATATTAACTATTTTATGTGATTGGCACATGGGAAATGGTTTAAAATGAGTTTCCAATCTGAAACATTATATGGCAAGGTTGTCCAGCTGGGAGCTCATGGGCTTCATGCCTGTACTGGGTGGGCCCATGTGCAGTAGCGGGTAGCTGACAGACAGGGGAGAGCCACGCTCTGTGAACAGCAGGTGGGGAGTGGGTCCCCTGGAGATGTGGCTCATGTAGTGTGAGACTCCCAGCTCCCTGGAAGTTAGACAGCCCTGTTTTGTGTGATACCATTCTTTTTTTTTGCCTCTGCCACAGAACTTTACAATTAAAGTTCTTTTAAGCGATAGTGCTGTATGCAGTCCTAAAAGCCTAGGTGGGTATTTACTGGCTCTGACAAAATTAATCAATAATGTCTACTCATCTAAGGCACACAGTAGATGTATTTCCAGTGTGACAGATGTGCATTTGGTACCTTGCCTTCAGTCTTAGACTGCACTGTGCACACACAGGCTGTGGTCTCCTTGCTCACTGCACCACAATCAAAGGGGCTTGGCCATGGCGGTCCTCCTTCATACCCCAAAATTCAGAATTAGGAAACTTACCTAACAATTCAACAGAAAATATATGAGCTTACCTTAACCAGAAATGCCACAAACGTTACAGGCCCGAGACTCCTGATTTTGAGTACAAGACATACAAAGGAGAGTTCAGCTATGATTTTAAAAACAGCATCCAGCATTTTCCCTTGTGAATACTTAATTTTCAGTTCATTGATCAAAATTTAAAATGGAAAAAAAACACAAAAGGACCCTAAATGATTTTTGTTGCTTTGTTTTCCTGCCAGAACTGGAAAGACAAAAACATTCACTTCAGATCAAACAAAACATTTTGTGCACTCCAAAACTATTTTTTTAATTAAACATAGGTATATTTCAAAACATCTTACTTAAAAAATTAAAGGTGAATTGTTTTGTTCAAAAATGTTGAAACAAAACATCTCAACTTTTTAAAAACTTTTGTCCAGGTTTGATTTTCAAAAAGAATTTGACAAATATGACATAAATGCATCGATTTTTCCCCCTCAACTTGAATATGTATTATGTGACAGGCATAATGAATGCTTTTCTGTACCCCAAAATTTCCCCAGTTCCCACAGTTCCATCTGTGCTGGCTCCAGCAGTTAAAAAAAAAGCTGTCTTGTGCTGACCCCAGCAATATAAAAAACTACCCTGGCAAGCAACTATGGGCTACATGTCCTCAGAAGCTTCTGAGGCCCGGCCACTTGGTATCCGGGGGACACTATTCCTTGTGCCAACTAGACTGCTGAAACAGCCCTAAGCTGAGTGGCCCCTGCACCCTGTACCCACTGCAGCAGTCTGGCAGTGGGGGCTGCTGTCTAGCTGTGCCCTACTGCCACCTGCAACAGCATTCACCCCCATGGACCCATGACCCCAAAGCTGCTCCCCTGCCAGACCTGGATGGGGTGCCCCTGCTCTGCCATCTGGGCAGGTGTCACCCAGAAGATGTGCTTCTTGCGGTGGCCTGCTTTAAACTGCCAAACTATGTCCTCTTGGCCCCAAATGGCCAAGAGGTCTGCCACCTTGTCTGCCCTCCAGCTGAGTCCCTGGTGCTGGCCCTAGAAAGGCTCATCTGCATGGGTCTCACCACTTGCCTCACCAGCAGAGATCCTGGTGTTTCCTGTTTATGAATTGCAAATTCTCTGATAAGAACCCCAAATTCTCTCATTAAAATACCCAAAAGAGTGTTCTTCCACTCTTAAAATGAAACACCACTATATAGAGAGAGGATAATGTTTTATTGATATATTCAGGCAACGTTGGGCAATGTTTTATTGATATATTTACAAGTGTAAAGCAATTTAGAGGGGGTATTGGGGGAGTTTGTGGGTGGGTGTGGGGTTTCTGGGGTGAGGTTTGGGGGGGTATGGAGCTTGTGTGGGGGTTTGGGGTTTCTGGCTGGGTATGTGAGTGAGGGGATGTGGGTGTTGTGGGTGGATTGTGAGGTGTAGTGGGGTTGTGGGAGGGGGCTGCTCAGGAAGGATGAGTTACCTGCCCCACACACACAGAGTACATTGACTCCGCCTCCCACAGGGCCCAAATTCTCCCCCTCATACATCCCCACCAGGCCCCAGCCCCCCCCCGCCAAGCCCCAGCCTCCACACAGGGCCCGCAGCTCACCCCCTCAGCAGCAGCAGCCATGGGGTGCTCAGGGCCTGCTGCTGCCAGCTGCCCTACGGCGCGGCACAGCCCCAATGGCCTCAGAGCCAGCCCATGAGGTTTCAGGTGGCACCAGGATCACTCAGGCTGTCACCCAGGGCCTGGTGCTGCTCACAGGGACTTCATGCCAAAATATACAGTGCGGGGAACCTTTTTTTGGTCTCAGCATACCAGTTTGAGATGCCACAAAGAGGCACATGTGCACCCATCTGGACACACCCAAATAGTCCATCCACTGACATAGGGAAAGGTACCACCCAATACCTTCTACACACTGGGTATATCTACATGTGCAATTAGCACATGGCAACAAACTCAAGCACAGCTTGTGCCAGAGTTCATTGCTCCCTGGCACGGCATTTATATGTGCTCCTGGTACTGTAGCATACTGAGCTGGGTAGAGCAGCCCCAGTTGGCAGGGGGCCAATAGGGTCAGCCTGCCAGCCTGGGCCTGCTCCGCCCCAGATCAACATGCTGCAGAGGGCAAGGCTGTGGCACAAGGGTGCTACACTGAGGGGCTAGCCGACAGCCCCTGCACTGTAGCTCCTTCGTGCCCCAGCCAGCCCTGGTCACCATCTATACATGTGTTTTGGCTCAGGTAACTACTCCACTGTAGGATAGTACTTGTCCCAGACAGTACTATCCTACAGCACAGTTAATTAATTTCCTGAGCCCTAATATGGCTGGCATGTGTAGACAGTGATACTTTACTGCTGAGATAACTAGCTAATTAGCAAAACACATGTAGATGCACCCACTGTTGACCCAAAGAGAACATAATCATTCTTATGAAGCAAGATTAAAGAGACTTTTTCTACCAAGAGAAGTATTAAAAAGCTCAGAAGAATAAAAGAGAAGAAAAGGATAAGGAGAAAAAAATATTCATGCAACTAAGGAAAAGAATGGTGAGGGTCAGTGGTGAACTAGGGAACTGTATCAGTCTGTAAGATGTATGCTGTTTAAATCAGAACACAAATGGGTTGAAGTTCAGAAATTCTTTCAGTTGCAGACCTAGGCAGCCAGATGAATGCTAAACAGCTGATTATGGAAGGAAATGATGGTTTTACACCTTCCAAGAAGCAGTATCATTTCTCATTAGGAAATCTGAACAAGCAAGGTATCAGTTGCCTGCATATAGCATTAAACCCTCAATTTGAGGTAGTGGTTTGCAAAGTCTATTGTTAGCCTATGCAAAAGAAAATTAAGGGGGCCATGACAGCTTGAAAATCAGGCTTCTGTCTAGAAGCCAAAGGAGATCTATTCAGGTACAAGGCTCCACCTATGTGGTATGATTTCTAGGACTAGAGCCTGCTTGCTTAGCTGTTCATGGAAGCACTAATGCTGACTGGACCCAAAGTGATGCCAAATGTACAAAGTACATAAACCAGAAAAAGAAACACACATTGTATCAGGTTCTGCCTTCTTGGAAAACGTTTACAATCATCAAGGAGTCTGTAACCCTCATTTGCAATTTTTTTATACGACTTTTACAGATTTTTTAAAGAATTTGAAAGGATAGTAGTATTTAAAGAGCCTCTACCAGAAACTTGATTTCTAGTCATTTTTTTTTAAAAAATCCATTTAATAGCAAACCATTAAGGCCAAATCTGATTCAATCCAAAAAGTTGTCTAAGAACCCCTAAACAAAGACTAGCTAAACGAAGACATGCACACACACACACACACACACATACACACACTCCAAATAGTAGGAAAGAAGTGTTTATATCATTTTGCCTTTTTTTTACCTAATCTTTCTTCCAAGAACTATTTTCTCATAGTGAAGATTACATTACATTACATTTTAATTTAAAGAGACATACTTTAATAGTAATAAGCCATACCAGAGTGTGCACCAGTAAACGTATTGGGAAGCCTTTCAGGTGACTGAAGGCACTTGGTCTTCAGCACGTTTCTTTGCATTGTACCCAGGACATGTACCAACACCTGACAAACCTACATTTCTGTGTGCCTGATTAGTACTGCATATTTCCCTCAAGTTGAAGGAAACTGCATACCGTCATTCCTGTGGTGGTTACAACACATAATTTGATACAGCTAGGGAGTGTTGAAAAGGTAATTCAGTTATAATGTAATCATCCTGTTGTCTGAGGCTATAACATTTAACTTTTTTTGGTTGTGGTAGAGCCACGATGCTTAGCATAAAAAGACGGTATGTTCAGGAGGTCTCTAAGCCATCTTTAACTATGTATCTGTAATTAATTGGAGGCGCAGTTCAGTGTCCTATCATTTCTCACACCATCCATTTTAGGTATCTAACTTCTGATGTGTAGGTACATCCAGCATTTTGTTATTTAGCACTCTCAGGCACAAAGTTATATTCCTTTCCTGTTGTAATTAATATTTGCAGGAGCAAAACTAGGATATTTGTTCTAAAAGTATATCTTAGAATAAAAAGTGCATTGTGAAAGATTTTATATAAGCTCATTTTTTTAAAAAAATGCTCTTTATATAACTCATTACTACTGCTACAGGTAGGAAGTGACATTTTAATACAGATGAAATATTAGGGTTGGATGCTGTGTATTTACAGCTACATTCACTTTCTTTGAGATACAAAAACAGAGTTTTGTGGAAAGAAAGTGCACTGAAAATGAGAGAGAATAATTATTGACCTGTGTAGGTAAACTCATGGAAACATGGTGGGACAATACTACCCAGTAGTACTGCGTAGTATTCAGGTAAAGAATGCTCTTAATATTCTTGAGAATTCATCATCTAGTATTACTGGTACTGGATTGATGACGTCTTTCTTTTCTGTATGCAAAATATGCAGTACTAATTGTATTCATGACATGACACATTAATAGCATTTTTTTTGGCTGATGGACTGAAAACAAGAACCCTGACTTATATGATTACTCAGTTAAATAATAATTTGATGCTTAACTCATTATGGAATATGGTGTGTAAAAGACCCTGCAGTATATCTAGTCTGGAATTTTAGGTTTCTACAGAATTCTCTGTGATTTGTTTATGATGTAGTGATGATTGACTCTGTCAGTTACTAATAAATGGTAAATAAAAAAGTAACCTGTGATATTAAAGTACTACATTAGCTACATTGTGATTAAATTACAGTAACACCACCAGCTATAAACCTTTATAGAATCTTCTCAACCATGCAGTAATTCTCCTAACTATACTATTATGTAGAGCACAAATATTTCTTTGTAAGTCCAAAGCAATACATCAGGGAAGCATTTACTGCTAAAGCTAGATTGAGAGTAAATGCATCTTGGGTTGCTATGAATAAAAGCTCTAGCTTCTCATTACTTTATGACAAGACACAGAAATTCACTTTACTTTTCATTTAAGCTTTTCTGCTCCAGTTTATAGATGTATGCCTTCACGCTTTTATTCCCTTCTCGCTTCAGCCGTACGTAATAAATGATTATAAATTTTCACATTTGACCACCTCTCTGCTAGTCTCATGCTTAATGCACAAAGTTAGGAAGCTGCAGGTAAAAATTTCACAAACACTTTTATTTATGATGTTGTCCTTGGTAACGGAAATTTCAATGTACTGAAATGAAAAGTATGATTAAAGGGATACGACGTCCTGACAAGGATAGTAGAGGGCAGCCTTCTATTTCCCACTGAAAATATATAATACTTTTTTGACATCAATTTCATAGAGAATAGACATGGGCTAGTCATGAAAAAAAGACACAAACACATTTCTAACTTCAACGTTGTTTTGCCTTCTTAAATGAAACTTCTTCCAGGAGCTAATAAGCTTGTAAGTTAAAAATGATATAGTCAGAATTGAAATTTCTAATAAGGGAGAAGAGAAATAATGTAGAATAATCCAGGGACAAATGATCTAGGACCTAGCTGATCACTGTCTGCAAAATTAATTTTTTTTTTTAAATCCCTTCAAAGAAGTGTCCCCTTCCTATCATGTACTGTTGTTATTCTTCCTGTCACATTATCACTATCATGAGAATTTCTGCATGGGATATTGGTCTAATTTAGATTTTTAAATTCCTTGTTGCAGAATTGTATTGCTGTGTGTATCTCTAACAACCTAGGAACACCCATAGTAAAGTAAAAAAAACAGAAAATTACAGCGAATAATTCATTTTGAATGAAACCTGCTTATACTCTGTCCATAAAAAACATGTTAAAGACATAAATATGTTGGTGGGGGGAGAGAATGGAACATTAAGAAGTTATTTCTACATTAGAAATGTTATCTACAGTCACAAATAAGGAACTTAAACTTTCCTTTTGATGTTTTAAATAAATAACCATACACCTAGTATTTTACTCTCTATACATAAAATGGTAGCTCATTGATATCTATCTATTATAGATGATTTTATCACATTAAAAAAAAAGTCAGCTATCCATAGAATTACAAACTATGCCTTCTACCAAAATATCCTAATTCTATACATTGTAATTTTCATACAGAGTGAACCCCATATGTACAGGATTTTTCACATGCATGGAAATACTAACTCTCCAAACAACTGCAAACAAAATATATTTCCATGAGAAACGTAAAGAACACAGGAAAGACAACATAACTTCATAAGGAGTCAAAGCAACAATGTATTTTTTATGACACAACATACTATGTTGTTCATTAATGCCCCATAGTTATTGTACATTAGTTTAGTACTTCCTTAATGAAGTACTATCTGAATGTGCAGTAACTACATATACTTCACAGTAGCAATGGCGCAGTTTTTTGTGACAGTTGCTGCACAGTAGCCTAATAAAACTGTACAGTAGCTTATTAGCACAGTTTTTGATCGGCATGCTACTGCACAGCGTTATTAGGCTACTGTGGAATAAGCATCTCGTACAGATGTGCCCACTGATTATAATGCCATTAAATAAACTAGCAAATGAACAATTATTTTTGCACTTAAATAATGAGAAATACAAGCTCTTCAGCTGCAGGCTTCTACTCCTGGGGCTTTCACCCTAGTGCAATCTAAAAGAAGAATTAGATGTACAAGTAAATGAAATACAGGATATTTTATCCCCCTAAGCTACTACTTCAAATACAGTCCTGACAAGTAGTGACTGAAAGTTGTTACTGATCATTGTTCAGTAGCCTCACCAAATAAATGGTTGGTTTGCGTCCAGTCCCCAGTGGACATGTGTATGCACAACAGTTCACACCTTCTATTAGGGTATTGGGCGACATGCTCAACAGAGAAAGACCAGTGACCAAACTACCATTTTGGATGCCTCCTCTAGGACTGAGCACACAGCAACAGACCAGTATCAGGTGTCTGGCAGTACTTGTAATCATGTTGTACCAGCTCTTTAGTTTTTTAAAAAAGAAAAGGTCTGGTACCTTCAGCATCTTTCCTGCACCATACCTTCATGTTAAAAAAGGTGTACTTGCAAAATCCATGAATACAGTGGGCATGTCTATATGTTTATTAATGCAACCTAGATACTGAACATTTAGTTTAGTACTTCCTTAATGAAGTGCTAATTGAATGCGTAGTAACTAGAGTCACTGCACAGTAGTGCGGGCGCATGATTATTTCGTGACGCTTACTGTGAATTAGCCTAATAACACTACTCAGTAGGCTATTAGCACGGTTTTTAACCGCCACACTACTGCACAGTGTTATTAGGCTAAAGTGCAGTAAGCATCTCATACAGACGCGCCCAGGATCTACTAGTCCTGGATTATGATGGGAGAAAAAAGATATTTTAAAGGTGGTCAAAAGAACTTTCTATACTACAGATGTCCTAAGTCATTACATTGTTAAGAAAATATTTCACTGATGTACACACTGAAAAATTTTCAGTCTGTGCTTGTACTTCCACACCATTGCAACTTTCCTTACTAAAAGGAGCTGCAAATACTTTGTGACAGATTCCATTTGTTGGTTAGCTATCACAGAACACTGAAAAACATATTATGTCTCATGTCAGTTATAAAAATAACACCACAAATTATAACTAAAACAAAATTACATGGCAATTATAATTTGAATGTCTGTTTTAATCCATTTCAGATTTACTGTTACTCTGCACTCTTTTACACCTAAAAAAAATTATATCTTACTACACAATTACAAGCTACTGTGGTCATTTAAATTACTCCCTTCATAATCAGTGCTATTATAATACCAGCAATCTACATTGCTGAGCACTCTGCATAGTGTCCCTACCATAAGCTTGTTTTATTCTAAATACATCTAATATCTGCAGCCTGAAATTTGACAAGAAATGCATAGAGTAGACATGTGGTATCAATTATGGAAACTGAAAGCATACAGGCTAAAAGTACCACAACAGAGCTCACACTTTCTTTTAACTCACTAATGTCTCTGACCCCTTTATACAAAAGCACTTTAATCAACATTATATATATTATATTTTAGCCTCACCATTTAACAAGCTGTAAAAAATGTTTGGCTATCAATTATACACATCAAGTTGATGTGCTGCAGAACTGAGGGTCATTTAAGCTTACAATTATAGCTGAAAGAGTTTAGAGAAACCTACATGGGGAATAAACTAGCTTTTTCCTTTTTTAAAGCTTGCAAGCAAAAGGACAGCTTAATTAAACCCAATGGAGAGCATCTTTTCAGCCTTCCTGACACTCAGGAAAAAAGCATGGACATTTGATCTTTCAGGGTTCAAAGAACACTCCCTTTGTGTCTCTGATTCTCTTAGATGTTCAAGCCTTGGCCATGTATACCTACAAACACCAATAACAAAAATGTCACAATCCAAGTGATCATGTTAGATAAATTTGGTTCTGATGTCACTTTAGGGCCTAATCCAGTGCTGGAACAATGACCTAAGCCTGGATCTGGCTACCAATGGCTGGTATGAGATATGGGTCAATGCACACAAGTGCTCTATTTATAATCATAAAAAAGAGATAATGTATAGGATGCTAAACCACTGCTTTACTTCCTTTCCATCTTACAGGGAAATTGATGATCCATGTTCTTCAGAACAATAGGGAGAGATTGTGGCCAATTAGGAATGGGAAGTTTGTTCTGACCACAGGCCTCATGCAATGCCAAGTTCCCTTGAAATAAGATTTAATTCCAGTTCTGCTGAAACAGTTTGAACAGGATGCTGTATCTCCTCTGCTTCATATCATCCCAATTTTAAGCCAAGCTTTGTAACTAATAATCACCACAATTTAGAAATCAGTCCAAACTATCAAACTTCAGGGGCCAGCACTGAGATCAGACCTTGTTTCTTCACTAGAACCATTCTGACTGCAACTTTGGAACCTCTCTTTAGTATTTCAGTTTAAATCCCAGCCTTGACCTTTATGTTTTCTTTATGTACTGTAACTTGGACACCAGAGTAATTCTGGTACTGGGCCTTTGACATCCTTACCTGACAAATGCCACTGTAATCAAGATGCCTCATTCTGTGTCTGCATTATCTATTTAACTGAGGACTTTGGGTTGCATGTAACCATGCTGTCCTGTTGTTGCCTGCTCCCTCCCCCTGGCCCAGACTTGTACCTCTCTTGTCATAATAAATTGTAACGTAGGGGTGGAGGACAAATTACCCACTGATGTCTTCCTTAACATTATTTTATGGTTTTAGAAGCTCCCATGCTGGAAGCAGGTTTGATGTTTTCAGCTAGTTTGATAGATCAGTGGCATGGTATTTAACTTGCTCTTTGAGACAGACCTATTTGGCAAATAGAAGTGAGCCTGGAAGATCTTGTTCATCAGAATACAGCACTGAATACATTACTACTTCCAGTCTAAGCAGTCATTAGTGCAACATACACTACAATTCATACAGCACATATAGATTTTTTATTAAAAAATAAAGACTACCACATATTACTTCATCAACATAAATAAAATAATTACAGTACCCAGCAGCCATTTGGGAAGTTAACTCTTTTTCTTATGTGTTAGCTTCACTATGCCATAAGCATCTTAGAAAATATTGGATATGTAAAATATTGCTCATTTAGTTTCCAATTTCAAAATAATCAAAAGACAAGTAACTGTCTTTACTCTTCTACTGCTGCACCTTTGCTCCATGAGTCTCAAAATACCTTAGAAAACATTCATTAATGAAATCTCGTTATGCCCCAGTGAGGTAGGTTCAGCTTGGGTGCACCACTGAGCCTCAGTTTCCCCTCATGCACCACACTGTACATGTTTTGACTAACATCTTTCTCTCAAGGTCTGCTCTATTATGCCAAATCAGGAAAACAGATAGCTTGCTTGGCGTACTTAAAGCACAGTCAGTTCTCACACTGGTCAGCAGGGTTTCACAGGTCACCCTCCACTGTCTGTCCTAGGCCAGACACTGTCAATTCTTTTAAGTCTTTGAAGAGTCTCTTGGCAGTTCCTGCTCTCCATATGCCCCCTAGGTTTTCTGCCTGGCTGGTGCAGAGATCCCTATCCCAGATACTTGCCTAATCCCCAACTGCTGCTTCCAAACTGCATTTTGCTAATATTAATCCTAACCAGGTTGCATGCCCCATCCACCCCTCTTCTGCTGGGGGCTTTACTGGCCATACCCATGCCTTTAGGGCAAACCAGAAACAGGTGGAGCCATGTCCTAGTTTCCATAAAAAGGAGTAACCTCAGCCTGTGACAGTTTATGGGCGGGATACAGGGAACAGGAGAATATGTGGCCACTCCAATCTCACTGAAGAAGTCAGTAGTAGTAAAGCTGGTTTCCTGGTTCTTTATTTGAAGCCCTTCCCTGCCTAATGAGGGAGAATCACTGCCCTTGTGAGAAATTAAATACTCAACTGCATTTTAATCTGGAGAAATAAGAGAACACAAGCTCAAGATATGTAATCTCTTGCTCCTTTCTCTGTGATTCTTAACCAAATTGAGCATATGTCTGAATTATTAGAAATGCATTGATCTGACTTCAACCTGAAGTTACCAAGGTTTTATAAGACTGCAGTAAAGCTTTCTTTGCATTAACCAGCCAAGCACATAAACATTTTAATGAACTGTTTTTACATGGTTCATTGAGTAGCTCCTAGTCTCCTATAATACAAATCACTTCTATGTCACATTCAGCTTTCTCATACAGCCTTTACTTCTCAGTTTTCAAAATGCAAATTGAATAGCATTTCTATGGAAGTTTGGCAATTATTAGGTTATTTCCTAATATTGAAAATTACTTTGCAGTCAGTTTTAACAATTTAAATCATTGTACCTTACACTGATAATTTCCAGTATCCTCACACAATGCAACAATATGTTTAGAAAAGCAAGCCAAATTATCATCATGAAAACTACTATAGACCAGTAACAAAAAAGCCTTTTTTATGTTAGTTACCATGTTACACCAAGAAGATTTTAAACAATGAACAACAGTGTTGCAATGGAGTGTTGGGGGAGCTAAATCATCATGAATCATAAATAGCTTCTCTCCCCAAACAGGTATTTATTTTATATTGACCTAAAGGCTAAAATGAATTATTGAAATCAACATGAATGCAGATCGATTCTCATTGGAATAATTAAATGGCAATAATGACAAGCATTTTGGTGTATTCTAGTCAACCTTTAAAAAGCAACATGAAAAACATCAAATATTTAGTGTTATGTTTCAAAATAAGCTTTATGACACATTATGTATTTTTAAGATTAAAGATTAGTTCTAACACATGATTTAATAATGAATGCAAATTATATATGAATATTTAACAAACCATATCACGTTTTATGTCTTAACATATCCTCTGCCATTACTATGACTGAATAAGAAATGGCTGCTTGATGTATTGTCCTGCTGTCTTAGGCCCTGGCGTTTTCACCTTGATATGGCCTTTAAAATAAATTAATTTGTTAACATATAAGAATTCAGTGTAACAGTTGACATAAAACATTTATTAGTCTGTTTATGATCTAACCAGCCATGCACTAATCAGATAATATTTATTTTAAAAATATTTATTTGGTCAATTGTTCCATGAAAAAGATTTGGAAATGTTTATTTCCAAGTTGAGCTTGGGTTTAAATGGTACTAATGGCACCATAAAGATGTTATATAGTGTTAATATAACCTGAGTATTAAAAACATAATGAATTTGCTATTTATGAACCATTAAGTTTTACCTCGCCCCTAGAATAAACTTAATACCATTACAGACCTATTAATAATTTTTCTCTCTCTTTTTCCTCTCTTTATCCCATCCCTCCCTTTCTTTCTGGTAACACACTACTAGATTTCTAAGTGTGTGTATAAACTTAAAAAAACCCCTCAATTATTTGTTTTATTATAGGATATATTTCTTTATTTTGTTTACTTAAATAAAAGGATAAGCAACTGCAGAAGTAGAAAGACTGTTCTTTTTACCAAGTCTTTATTGCTATTAGCTTTTTATGTTCCATTCAGCCCCCTAAAAATAATGTTAATTCTATTGATCTTTGAGGAAATATAACCTTCCTACCCTTAGAACTTAGTTGAATTCATATGGCTTGATTCAGACCTACCATTAGAAGATACAGTACTTACACAGAGCTGTAACTATTGCACTAGTTCGCAGAAACCTCAGCAAGTTTATTTAAAGTAAAAAAAAAATGTTGTTTCTGAGGTGTGTTTATATGGCCTGATCCAAACAGATCGTTTGGAAGCTTTAGACAAGGCTTGGAGAACGTAATAATTTAACTGGACTTTTCTATGCAGAGTGCAATCTTCTACAATCCATGTTTCATTGTCCAGATTTTTTAAAGGAATACATTTAAAACAGGATTTCCCTCTGCCCTGCCTGTTATTTGTAATTCCATTTTGTTTGGCTTCCTTTAGAATCAGGTATTTAGAGATGATGAAGGAAAGAGCCAATGAGCTGGGAAGATTAGGAGAAAAATCTTGGCATATAGAATGGGCACAGGAGAAGAGAATGGGAAAGACACATGTGAAAGTGCATTATTTTAATTTTTAAAAGGAAACTCACTCTACAAATAGAGGTTAGATAAACATCTTGCTGGGGTCATTTGACCCCAGTATTCTTTCCTGCCATGGCAGGGGGTCAGACTAGATGATCTGCTCAGGTCCCTTCCGACCCTAGAAACTATGAAACTATGAGACTATGAATAGCCTTTTTGATGCAGAAGAACGTTAAAAAATAAAGTTACTGTGATGGATATAATTAAAAGCTAGAGGGAATAAGGCTACCTATATTAGCAGCTCCCACTCCCCATGCCTGTTGCATTATACATTGGCACCCAGGCTGTACCAGCATGGCTGCCATGTTGTACACAGTCGCTCGCACACCCATTCTCTCTCTGTTTCTCTTTTTGATTTATGCTCTGTTCTGATTTCTTTCCTTTGCCCTTTACTCCTCCATCATGCTCTCCTCCTCTCCATTACCTCCTTTTTTCACATTTAGTCCCTTGGGCTTTCTAGAATTACTTCCCATTATCTCCTTGCTATGTATCCCCCCTTCACCCTAGCCCAGCCCTTTTATTGCCTTGGAAGGCTGTTCTCCCATTCTCAGTCTGGGGACTCTAACCACTGGGACCTTCCTGCCACTCTCTAGCAATTGCTATTACATCTGCAGGGTGCAGTGCTGTATAGCACCCTGTAACTGAGAGAAGGGAGAAGAGATGTACAGACATCCTGGAACACATGAGAAAAGTAGGTATGCCCCACACATTGGCAACCCCTGTCCTAGAGCCACAGGTCCAAATGTCAGGAGATCCATGCAGTCCTTTGGTTTTTCTGAGGTAGATCAACAGTTTCCTGAGTCCGGCTCTCAGATAATCCTCAGAATACTGTGGGTCTAGCCTCTCTGCAGAGACATAAACATTTCCATGACTCTGCATATGAGTTAAACTTACCCCCACTCTCTTCAAGGTTTCTCATCAAAGAACTAATTCTGAGCACCTGCACATCTTACTCAAGTTAATGAGAGCTGGGGTAGTCAGGAGGGTGACTACCTGCAAGATGATTGTCACTTGATAATTTATAAAAGTTTGATGCTTTAAATCCTGCAGAAGCCCTCTGAGATAACTAGTGTATTTAGTCCAACAAAAACAGCCTCCATGCACAGGCATTACAATAGCTGCTGCTTAAGAAAGACAAAGACACACTCAGCAAGCCCCAACTGTGCAGTTAGCTTCTGCATTTCACTGCCATTAATTTCACTGAGTTTTAGGCTGCCTATAGCATCTCAGTCCTAAGAACCTTTAGTCAAGTCAGAAAGGAAAGGAGATAAAGACAAAGTTACTAAGTATTTATTTTGAGATCTATTTCCTATTCACCCTTTTATTCCCCCTGGCTCCAGACCAGCATTCCTCAGGACACACAAAGGCAAGGTGAAATGGATGATGACTGACCGGCTCAATCGCTAGGACAAAAGAACTCTGATACTGTCTACTGGATTTTGCACTGATAACTTCTGAAACTACCTTACCACCAAGACTAGGAGTAGGTATAAGCTAGGGTGGTTTTAGACATTGTGAGGCATACCTCTTTATATGGAAAGTAATTACTGGAAAATCTTCACTGACTCTGAGTCAGCACTGACCAGCACTTCAAATTGCAGAAGGAGCTTGCAGATTTTAGTGCTGTTGGGGAGGATGGGGGGGGGAGCTGTTCCTGTTTTGTTTATTTCCTGGGGAAGGGACAATAAAAAAAAAATGAAAACTGGAAACTGTGACAGAAATAACATTTTTGCAAAGCACTTGAGATGAAAGAAAGGGGAAGAAATCCCTCTTCTTTAAATGGCTGTTGAGATTTCCTTCTGCAGGCTTATCTATGTGCTACTGACTAGGTCCTGCAAGCACTTTAATCTGTATCAGTAAGCAACTTGACTCACAGAAGTAGTATCATTGTGCCAGAGGCTGTGCAAATACATATACACTGATTGTGCTTTCACATAAGTCAAATGCAGGGAATTACACCTAGGCATAAGTGCAGGATTGGGATCAGGATTGTCTTACTGAGTGTGTCCAACAACACCCAGGAAGCTGACACAGAATATGAGAACCTGGCTGCTGCTTCAATATACGTTTATAATAACTAATAAGGAAAGATCAAAGAAACTTTGAGTTACTCATTATTAATGCAAACAGTTCAGAAAGCAAAAGCCAACAGTATATGGAAGAAAAGCTTTGTCACTAAGGAATTGAGTCTGGAACCCATAAGGTAATTGATAGCACACCAAAATGATTCCCTGCCTTTCTTTTTATTCCCATTTTCTTAACATAAAAATGTCATTTAAGGCACATTTTCCAAATAATGAGTCTTCCCAATATCTTACACAGCTTTGCCAGAAAGCTAGCAGCTGCATCTGGCAAACATGCAGCATGAGAGGGGAGGGAGTACTTCTTGGATTATGCCACCGTTCAAATGCTGTGGAGTGTAACAGAAATGGAGCTCACACAAATGGGTTAAAGCACAGTACAAAGAAGGGAGGAGTTAGAAAGTACAGCCCACGTGGAATTGTGCTGTTTGACTGGACGACTAACAGAACCCCTTCTTAATTAGTCCGCATTCTTCCCGCAACTTACGTGGGATACCAGTCTTACCTAAAATGAAACCCAAGTTCAACTCTATCCCCTGAGCCATGCTTACTAGTTCAAGCTTCATCCACCTTCAAGACTTGCTTGGAGGGTTGTCTGGATGGAAGCACTCAAGCTGTTGAACAGGTTCGCCCCACAGTTAAGATATATCCTGAATGCTGACTAAAAATTTGGTTCATGTGCAGTATCAGCACAGAATGTCCCCCTACTGGAGAAGGTTGTCAGTGTGACAGGCCATTTAGACCAACTAGTGTATTTAGTCCAACCAAAGTGAAGCTCAGTCCACTTCAATCCACTGTGGTACAATTCCCCTTAAGAATATGAGCAATGACATAAGTTAAAACAGAGAGCAAGGATTTCCTTAAATGAGCACTCTAGTAAATATAGTAAATAAGATGGCTTGGTGGTCCTGGCCCTTTTTGTCTATGACACATGCCATAAACCAACAATAAGTGTTGTAGGTTTGAGTTTCTTCATTTTTTGTTGTTGATATTGCTAAAAAGATGTCTTTTTTACTCTATTTGGAAATTAAGTTAGGAAGTCTGCACTGTCTGGCTAAATGACAAAATTATTATTATTTCTCTGGTGCCACAGATGTGCACATTATGTGTACATTTGAAAAATATTGAGAGATCCTTGCCCCACTGCCATGAGCAGCATATTCTGATATCTTAACAAATCTTAACATAAATACTTAAATAAGTAAATAAGACAAAGATGAAGAAGGAGACACTAGATGTGATCTGTTCCTTATTGAAGGGATCTATCTGTTCTAGGAGACAGCTTGACAAAGCAGCATCAAAAGACATGGTCACTCCCTAGGGTGGTGCTGTGAAAGATACATTGGCTTCTGAGCAATCACTGAAGGAATGACAATAGCAGCATAATATGATAGCACCCCACCCAAGCCACCAACTTACCAGGTTGCAGGTCATCAGTACAAGTCTGGAGAAGAAGAAAGGCATGTGGCAGGGGATGCATGTCCACCTGTTCCAGATCAGCCTGGGCCCAGGTGGCTGGGCTGTAATCTGACCAGTTGGCACTATGGTGGCCAGAAGAGATGTGCTAATAGGTCCAGAGCCAGAGGAAGAGGGCTAAAAGACAGGCCAAAAGGAGATACTATTGCCAACCCCACTGTGTCAAAAATAAAGTGGCAAACTCTTAAAAATCATGAGATTTGGTATGTAAATTATGAGATGCTATGTTTTGGAGTGAGTGGGGTATTTGTGAAGGTGTGTGGGGGGGACTTTGGGTATGTGGGGGGGGGGGTTGGAGCCCAGGGAGGGGCACCTCACACACCCTGGCAGGATTGAGAGGCAGCAGTAGGGCTAGGGAGGCTTTGGCTTGGGAGTGAGGGCCAGGCGCACAGATACAGACAGCACCCAGCTGGTAAGTCTGTGTAGGGAAGGGGCATAGGGAGAGAGAAGGGGCGGCAAGGCAGCTTGAGGGTGTGGGGTAAGGGCAGGGGCTGGGATAAATGATGCCCCAGAGGTGGGGGGGGAGTCATACAACAAAGCCATGGGCAGCTTCTCTGGGAGGCATGCTCCCCGGGGGAGGCATGAGGGGCATCATGTGCCCACCAGATTACTACATGGGGCAGAAGTGGGCTGCCCACTGTGGACTGAGGTTCTGTGCCCTGCTGCCTTTGCCCCAGGAGCCACGCAATAACATATGTGCTCCTGCAGCCAGGTGGACAGGGGACATGTGCGGCACAGCGCAGCCAATGTGCAGATCCCAGGGCAAAGTTGTGCGCTGGCCATGATGTGCGTCCCCTGCTTGCCCAATGGCAGGAGGCACACTGGTGTTGTGCCACACACAGCACAAAGACAGCAGGGTGAAGACAGCCCCAGCCCACAGTGGACAACCCACCTCTACCCTGGGCATGTGATGCCCCCCATGCCTCCCCTGGGGGTGTGCACAGCAGCTGGGACCCATACTCCCCCTGCACCTCTAGACAAACCACTCATAGCTCTGTCACATGATCCACCCAAGTCCCAGAGCCCCATTAACCCCAACCCCTGCTCCCTCCCACCCCTACCCCTTCCCCTCCACAGGCTTACCAGCTGGGCACTCTACATGTGCCAGAAGGAAAAATCCTGAGATTTCAGGGTTATATCACAAGATCAGGAGTCAGAGTTAATTTTACTTAGAAATTGCAAGTCTCATGATTTTTTTGCAAAAGTTGGCATTACTGGGGAATGGGCAGGGCACATACTGGGATGCAAGAAGGAAGCCCCGGCACTCTCCCCACTGCTGGAGCAAAGGATTTGGCCTCCAATCCATAGACACTGACAGATCACAGCCATGTCAGGGCCCCCATGTGGAGCAATGCAAGTCAGGCAGGAGGAGGAGCTGGGTAGGGGGAGCAGCTGGAGGAGCTGCACAGGGACAGCTGGCAAGTGCAGTGCAACTGGCAAGGAAAGCTGTGGTCCAGGAGTGCTCCAGGCATTGGTGAGCCAGAGCATGGGACCAACATATAGTCAGCTCAGGCCATCCTGAGCAGTGCTTCACCCTGCAAAGGACACAGAGGCAGCCTGCCAGACCCTGCAGACCAGAGGCAGCCTGCCAGCAGACACAGACAGCCCACACCAGGACTGTCAGAAGTGGTGCACCAAGGCACCCCAGGGCTAAGTGCACCACCCCAGTAGGGGGGACACAGCTAAAAACAAGGCACCAATTCCCTGCCCAACTAACTAGCCTGAGCAATTTAAGTTTAGTTACCTGTTTTGTTGCAGTCCTTTTGAAGCAGAAGCACAGGTGCTGTCCTGAACCAGTTCAATCCTCAGATAGCACCTGGAAGGAAACAAACCAAGTGGAAAGCCCACTTACCACCAATGTCCAACATCAACACCCGAGTGGAAAGTGGTGAGGTGTAGGAGAGGAGGAGCCCCACAGAAGTCCAACACAGATGTGACTGAACCCAGTCCACTGAGTGACCAGAGGTACCACCTCCCCATAATAAAATATTCACCCTACAGAAACAACGAGTTGTGGTGGGTAAAATGAGGAAGGTGTGTCACAACCAGATGAACAGGTCATGAACACCACCCATTTGCAGCTTTCTTGGGAGTGAATTTAGGACAACTAATTGTGGATTGTTCCAAGACTACTGGAATCAACGGAAGAAGTTGTCCCACTCACATCAGCAGGCTTTGTCTCAAGTCCAAAGACTCTCACTTACCAGAGAACCAGATTGACAGTCTTCCCTCACACATCAATGCAAAATTTGGTTTTACTTCAACACCTTGGTTCTCTTTCCCCAGCATTCAGATCTGAGCTCTGTTAACTATTTAAACAGGGAGCACTAATAGAGAACAACCTGCCAAATTACGCAAGACTTATTTGAATAACATCTATCCTGTCCCTGTCAGCCAACACCATCAAAGTCAGCTCATCTGTAACTAAACATCAAATTGAAGCCCGTGTTTATTTGAAGTATGAGTTACAAGATCCTGTGTGTGAAGCTACCCTTCAGTGTGCTCCTATGTACTTTCTCTTCTCTAGCCATAAGCAGCAATACTGGTGCCCAGGAAAAGAAACAAGCAATTTAGGTCTAAAAGATAGCACTGTTTAGATATTAGTGATGGAGAAACAGTGGAGGACAGTCAGACAGCTGCTTCAGAAAAGCAACAATGCTCTCAATATTTCCACATGTAACCCTAGGAAGGAAGGAAAACAAAAACAATTTTACTCAGAAGTATAGACAAAAGAGATAACCCTCCCATAGGAGCCCAGCATGATAAGTAGCCACAGTGAGAATCACTGTGATCAGTCAGAAAGGCAGGAGAGTTATTAGCTTAGCCCTGAACCTCCTACTTAATGTGGGGCCAGTGGTGATAGTTAACAGACCCTGGCTAAGGTGACAAGCTTTGGACCTGCTTGAGGAAATCCAATTGAAAAGCAGCCAAGAGGAACAACAAGCTAGAAACAGATGTTCCAGCTACCAGGATGTGCACACATTTAACCTGAATATGTAGAAAAAGTATTATTTTCCAAATATAGTGATTTCATCTCCTCCTGCAGCCCAGATATTGTCAGGTAACAATATCCACACCTAAAATGCTTCCCTTCAGATTTTGAAATATATCTTAAGCTGAGTAGGTGTCTGAGCAATAGTTACAGGATAAAATATTTAGAGTACTTGATTGATTTTCTGAATATCATTTCACTGTCCAAGCAAAATGAGGCTGAACTTCAGAGCATGGGAAAACATACAATTCCAACCCAAAGTTAAACTACTTGCTAATCTTCATTTAACATAAAAGGTAAACCGTTACATGAGGAAACCTAGTTTCTTTTAACTGTCAATTCATATTTAGCAAGTACTACAGATTACATGCATTTCTCTCAACAAATATCCAGCCCACTGCAAAAGGGGACAAAGAGTGGCTTGTCAAAAGGAACTAATTACGCTTGAAGGAGAGTTGTGCCAGATTCAACAAAAGAAATGTCAGGGAGTCCTAGATAGTCTTTTGTGCAATTCTGGGCTCTGTAATGTGCAGAGGACTGTGCACTGGTCCTATGGGATATTAATCTCTTGTACGTAAAATATACATTTTCCTTGGCTGCAATTCCATACTGTTAATTTATATTAACAAGAGTTACATATTCACCTTATGAAGAGAAAATATCTCATTGTGCTGATTTTTTAACAAATTTTCTAGTCTCAGTAGAACATGTCTAGTCCAGATTTCAAACGCACACTTTTCATGGGCATACAACAGACCTATGTGGTCAAACCTAAGTATGCGTGTGATCCTACCTTTAAAAGTAGAATAAATAATATATATATAAGAAAAATTTGATACCATGATATCACTGACTACTGGATCATCCTACTTGTAAATATCTGAGGAACAGATTTAAAAATAAATTAATAAATACATACATAAAAAAAACTTTCATGATTAGCAGTTATTTCCTGAGTCCTAATCCTGTGTTTAACTCAGGGAGGGGTAGATGGAAATAAAAATGTATTTCAATCTCTGAACTATTTTGTTTTTGTTGCTATTGATAAAAATAAGCTAAATTATATTACTGTAGGTTCTGTTTTACTCCTGATATTTGCAAGAGGATCATATTGGGGACACTCAAATATTTTTGAAAACCATAAAATAAAGACCCTGCACAGCTATTTTTTAATCTTTCCCAATAGATATAAAATATTTCAATATGTTACCCCAATATTGTTTTTTTAAGTCGCATATGAAGTTTTTGGAAACCAGCAATATTTCCAGTTGCTTTTCTTCTTTGAAAATAACAGTAAAAAGACTAAATAAAGGTTAGCATTTGTAAAATCAAAACATCACTCTGAAAAGCAACCAACACATAACAATCAGGTTATCCTAGGTGCATCTGTACGTTATATTAGCACACAGCAATACACTCCAACACATATTGTGCCAGAGTGTAGTGTTCCTGGGTGCACCGTTTGAAAATACACCCAGGATCGCAGCACAGTGAGACAACCTGGAGCAGCCCTAGCTAGCAGGGAGGGCCAAGAGGTCAGCCTGCTAGCTGGGTCTGCTCCAACCTACCTCAGCATGCTGCAGAGAGGCTGGCTGGGGCATAAAGGTGGTCCTGTTCAGGACTTGCCAGGAGGCACCCCCCACCACTGAAGCACCCTCAGCCAGCTGGACCAGTGTTTACATATGCAGTTATATAGAGTAAAAAACAGAATAGTACCTGTATTTACAAGTACTATCCTGCTGCTGCAGAGTTATTTGGTTTCCTGCAGCCTAATAAGGCCACACGTGTAGATGTGAGATGTTTACTGAGGAGCTAATTAGTCTGCTCCATCTTATGTTGATACACCTCCTCTGATGTATGCAAACTCATGAACGATGCATGCCCCCAGAGGCTTGGGGGCATGGCGACCACCTACAGGGGGTGGCAGTGGAGGCGGCGGTGGAGGCGTGGCCATGGTGAGTGGGATCTCCCAGAGGTGGCTGCGGTGGTGTCGGGTGGGGGTGGCAAGCATTGATCGGCTGCCAGCAACCACCCGCAGGCACTGCTAGCAGCATTGGCAGTGGCCAGTGGCGATCGATGACCGCCCACAGATGCTGCCTGTGGTGCCAGCGGCAAGCAGGGGGGTGGTGAGTAGCGCCTGCCCACAGGCACTGCCAGCATCATTGGTGGCACTTCTTTCAGGGGGTGCACCACCAATCTCAGGGGGTGCACATGCACCCACATGCACCCCCTATGGGTTGCCAATGTGCAAACTCAAGAGAGGGGTTTATATTTTTTTCCCCTTCCCAACTTATTCCTGAGTTCCAACTTGTCAAAGTCTAAGGTTAATGCACCTTTATACCTATAATAACTCTAAGGCTAAGTACAGACATTCAAAAAGAACCTGGTGAAAGTGCTCTATTACATTTACTTAAAGTGCTGTAAGTTAGAGTGGGAATGAACCAAACAGACATTTACTATTTGGGGGGGGGTGGTGCTCAGTGCCTGCCTGCACTGGCCAAGGCCAGCAGGCAGAAAGCACCCTTGCATGCGTCCCAGAAGGCTGCCGGAGTAACCCCTCTTCCCCAGCCTCACCTGCTGCACCAGCTGGCAACTGTCAGCAGCAGATGGGAGGTAGGGAACAGAGCCTCCCCCACCATGAGGGCCCTCCCACAGCTTGCTGGCTGGGATCTCAGGGAGAGGCCAGGTCCATGCAGCAAGGGGCTCCCCCCCATACCTCCCCTCACTGCAACCAGGAGCTGCAGTGTGTGCTGCCTGGCTAGTTTTTACCACACCAGGAACTGGAGACAAAAGGAAAGGGAGCCCCCCAGCTGCTTGGACTCGATTCAGCCCCACCCCCTGGAGACCCTAGCTGACAAGCTGTGGGGGGGGACTTCATGGAACGGGGGTTGGGGGAGAAATGGAGCCTCTCTTCTGTGTGGAGCAGCCCAGCCTCTACCAAGACCCAAGACTGCAAGTTTGGTGGAGGATCCGCATGACAAAGGGGCCCCCAAGATGGCAGCAGAATGTGATTTGCAATGAAGTGTGATGGATGTGGTACAGACATTCAGAAAAGCACTCTAACCTAAAGCACTCTAATCTAATACCACATCCTTCAAGGGTTACCTTAGAACAGGATCTGCCTTTTTAAAAACATTTGAAGTGCCATGACTGACTATTCTGTTACAGCTTTAAAGCGCTTTCTTTGTACTAAACACAAGTTAACTGTAACATCTGTACCTAGTCTAACTTAATAAAAAAGCCATCCAAACATAAAGCAGTACCAAAATCAAAGTAAAATGTCTTTTGGTGGTGGAAAGAAAACCTGCAAAACTGCCTGACCTACTGAATGTGGGTGCTGCTCAACGCTAAGCATCACTTTCATTTGCATGTAATGACTTTTACATCTTTTTCAAACAATGCTGGCACAGGACATGCATCTCTTGCTAGAAAGCACTGGCTAGAAATGACTAAAATGAAATTGTCATCTCACACTGATGATGCTAGATGGTGATTTTCTTTAGGACTCTGAACCCAAAATTGATAGCAGACTTGTGTCTTCAACAAGCCCCAGATTTTAGGGATGTTCCAAGTGAGCACAACACTCCAGTCTTGTGCTATTCATTGCAGAATTAATTATGGTAACTATTAAAGATAATTGCATGAATCTTATTTTCGTTTACATTATACTTCCTGTAGCAGCTCTAAAAAAATACCAAACTAATCAACCAAAGAATTTACAAAAATGTGGTTGAGAAACAGTTAACTCAGCAAAGCTAATCTCCACCAAGAAACGTATTACAAAGTCCCATGGAAAATCTGCTGGTATGGAGTAATACACATTTGAAAACTTCTCAATGTTAAATGACATTTCCTCATAGGGAAGTAATAATCAATAACAGACACTTGTCATTTATTTAGTGCTCCTCTTCTCTAACTCTCCAAGAGCTTGACAAAGATGGGTAACTGCCATTATCCAGATCTTACTTCTAGGCAAGCTGAAGTATCAACAGATTGAAGTGATGTGCTCAGTATCACAGAACCAGTCCATACAAATGCCAGAAATAAAATGCAGTTCTCCTGACTGCAAGACTGATCCCTAACCAATTCAGTCATACTGCTTTGACTACAAAATGCAAAGTAGGCCCTTCTCACAAAGCAGAAAACTCATTGCTAAGTTCCTTAAAACTGGACTAAGTAAAAACACAGCTGACACAAGTTTCAACAATTTTATGAGATGCACAGGATGGCCAAATTGGCACAGTTGTCAAAACAGGGCAGTGCACAAAATATAAATACTCAAACAACTGTTTCTACATGCAAAGTGGTATTTGGATTAGAAGCTCTTTGGGGCAAGAACCATCTTTTTGTTCTAATACAATGAGGTGTTGGCCAATAGCTGGGCCTTTTAGGCACTACTGTAACATCAATAAATATGGGACAATGAGCCTGCACACAATTCATATGTACAATGACTTTTTGGCTTAAGGGAGTGAGTTTTGTTTTGATTTTAACAGTGTATGGAAAGGAAGGTAGGGGCTTGGCATTTTGCAAGCCCACAGGTTCTCTCTGCCTAGCAAAATCTACTTTTTTAATTTGGCTTTCTATGCTATTGAATAAAGGCCCTCAAAAATATGTTTTTAATGCTATACTTTACTTAAATTAGATTCCACTGTTACAAAATTTTAAATAGCAAATAAATGACACATTAATTGTCAGGAGTTGAACATTTTTACATCCTAATGTATGTGTGGGCAAGGGGGAGCCACCTATACCTGCTACTGTGATGCCTCTTCCATAGTTAATGATTTACCAGTATTTTCATCAAAGAAGTTTACTTTCAGGGCCTTAATATGTAGTCACAGCATGGTCTCCATTTAAAGGCAAAGTATGATTTTCACTAAAAATTATTTTAAATGAATTTAAAATATATGACTAAGTTCATATATGGTGTGATTGCAAGCAGTTCTGCAAAAGGTACATACTGGACACATCCAGATGAGCAAGCACATGCCTGTTGTGACATCACAAAGCAGTTTCAGACATTGCAAGAAGCACGCTGGGAATAAAAAATGTTCCCTGCACTGAATATTTGCAGCGCAGACTAATTTTGGTATCAGGAAATCCTGGTATCAAAAAAAAAAAAAAATGCCAGAAAAAAGTGGTGCAGAGCACACTCCTGGAGCATGTATAGATATTTAGAATTCATTTTATTATGATGATAGAGGAACTGGTAAACTGCTTTAAAATTGTAAATGTATTAATAAAACATTGCCCAACTGATCTCTCTGTATATAGTGTCATTTCATTTTAATCATGGAAGAACATTGATTTGGGGTATTTTAATGAGAAAATTGGGGGGTTTTTATCAGAGAATTTGCTATTTTTAAATGGGGAACACCAGGATCTCTGTTGATGAGGCAAGTGGTGAGACCTGGGCAGAGGAGCCTGCCCAAAGCCAGCACCAGGGAGACAACCGGACAGCAGATGAGGTGGCTGGCCTGGCCATTTGGGGCCAAGAAAATACGCTTTGACAGTTTTAAGTGGGCCACTGCAAGGAACACATCTTCTGGGCGACAGCTGCCCAGAAGGCAGATCAGGGGCACCAGAAGACATGACAGCAGTTCCACACAAAGGCCAACTGTGCAGACACAGCCCACTGACAGCTGGCCCAGAGGCATAGGAGGCTCTGGTACAGTGCCCATACCACATCCCAGGTGGCCGTGCAGTCCCCGTCTGGGTCTGGCAGTTACACACCCATGGAGCAGCAAGTCCAAGGAAAAGGATGCCATTGCAGGTGGCAGCAGGTCACAACCAGGCAGCACCCCTCACTGTCAGACTGCTACAGTGGGTAGAAGGTGCAGAGGCCACTGTAGGTTAGAGCTGCCTCAGCAGTCTAGCTGGCACAAGGGGATAGTTCCCCAGATACCAACTGGTCAGGCCTCAGAAGCTCCTGAGGCCAAGTAACCCTGAGCTTCTCGCCAAGGCAGCTTTTTATACACCTGGGCCCAGCACAGTATCTAGGTCCCCCTGGCTAAAGATCTGGGAGGAGCTGGGCAGGGTCAGTTTCCCCCAAGTGGCACAATTTGCCCCACACCAAAGTGCATGTTCAGGCACAAATCTCCAGAACAAATTTGTGCTGCTATTTGAGCTGCTGCAAGCACTTCATGTGTGGACTCTTTGAGTACAGACGTATGGAAGAGCTGAGACTTTCTCATGCACTCCCATTCCAAAACCAATTTCAGATTTAACATGTCAGCATGCAGGCCCATATTAGGCATGAATGCCTTTTATGTTTATTCTAGAAGCAATAATATTCAGATCTCATCTTACCACAAGGACCGTACATCCCCAAAAGTGGTAAGGCTAGCTGTGACTTATCTCATTAAATGATTTTCATTTCTGTCTCATCTTTTCTCTCAGATATTAACTGTGATTGGGATTATGGAAAGTTAGCAAGGTTGTAGCCCCACAGGTAACTTCTACTATATAAAAATGGAGGGGGCAGGGAATCTGCAGGTTCCTTCAACTTCCTTGACAGTCTGTTGCTACAGGAAAGGAAAAACCAAGCCATTTATACCAAGATCTATGCACAGTGAAATTTTTTTTTGTGCATGTTGAAGGTTTCCAAATAAATCAGGGTCATGAGGGCTGCAAGGTCACCAAAGCCGCAATGTGATTTCTGATGAATTTTGCTCTTCTGATGTATTTACCTTGCATTACCACAACTATGATGTGAGGTACATAAGTATTATCTCATTTACAGATGAGTAAACTAGGACAAAGAATTTCTAATTATTTATATACCAGGTTTATAAAAGGGCTGGCCTTTGGTACACATGAAAACCAGGTCAACGAGTTTATACATGCATATATAAAATGGATTGTCACAAAGAAAGTCTGTCAGAGACAGAACTAAGAAACCTCCACTTGGCCAGTGCTCCTGGCTCTGCTAAGAGGAGCAGAGATTACACTATCACTTAGCAGAAAGCCCTGCTCATTAGCTAATAGTTGGTTAAAAGATTGCAATAGCCCTACTATGACATCTCCACAGCAACTTGTTGACCTTGTTTTCATGTGTCCCAAAGGCCAGCTCTGACTTCAGTTACAATACAACTAGCCATTTATTTATTGATAATCAAAAAGTCAATAGTCAATGAATAATCAATGCTCAGATGAAACTCTAGGCTCCTGATGTATAAACCTAAGTAATATTATTAGAGAAAAGCCCCGAGACAGCAATTACTTAATGGTCAAAACTGGTAATAACTATGGTAGATAAGGCATCTGCTACTAGATGCTCGTATACCTAGCAGATAAAGCCATGACATAATTTACTGATCAGGAATCAAAGTTAGAAAAATTCAAACAGGAAATAGCATTCTTTGTTTTGGTTTGGTTTGGTTTGTTTTGGTTTGGTTTGGTTTTTTAGCAATAAGAGGGTGATTTAACCACTGGAATCCCATACCAAGTAATGTGATGGATTCTCCATTTCTCAAAGTCTTTGAATAAAGCCTGGGTGGCTTTCTAAAAGGTATGCTATACGTTAACGAGAACCAGAACTAAAGCCTGTGTTATGTAAGAAGTTAATGTAGATGACCATAACAGTTTCTTCTCACCTAAAAAAATCTACAATTCATAAATAGCTGAATTCACAGTTCTCTGATGTCTAATTGGGGTTATTGTACCACTAGCATATGTGTTAACATACATCAGTCATTATAAGACACTTCTTCTCTGTGCAGAGCCAGTGTATTCAGAGCCTATGGAAAGGTTACTATACCTCTCTAAGATGATCGGGTAGCTTTTATATTGGCCTTTCTTCTTTCCACAACAAGTACAAGACATTCAGCTTTTAAGGGAATTCCATAATCCTATATAACATGGTACATTATTGCAGAGAAAGGATAGGAGCATGTTAACAGAAAAGTCTTTCTTCAGCATGATCTCCTTTCCATATGTCTCATCTTTACACAGCTCTGCTTTCAAGACACAGGCCTCGAACTCCCCTGACCAGCCTCTCTTTTCTTTCTCTGTGTATATTTTGGTTGGCTGACAGAGATACCTAGATAGCTTCTGGGCCTTCATGCTCCTTATCTTCTTGTCCCATCCCTTTATGGTGTGCAACCGATACATCCTATCACAACATTGTATACACATTAATTAGATGAGTATTTTAAGTGAAACAGTTCACATAAAAATGCAGAATAATTATTCTGTTAGAAACATACAAGTTACAGACATACCTACAGGTACTAGAAAACAACACATTAGACTAATCTACTGTATAGTAATTGCTGCATGTATGTAGATGGTGACATTTACTGAACATTAGATTAGTCTAATGCACAGTATAGTGTCTCATGTAGACGCACCTGCTGAGTAAAAGGTGTTCCACACTCAATAAGAGCCATTGTGCATATCTTTGCATTTATTGTATGTAATGAACTGGTCTGCAATCAAAATGTAGCATACAAAGAAAGATTTTTACTCAAGATTCCTCTCCTTCCATGCTTTTAACACCTTTAATGTTATTTGTTATGTAGTCATGCTAAGTCACTTTTAGCCCACTCAAACTATAGCTTCAGGGCTTGATCCTACTCACAATTAGAGTTTTTCTACTGAATTCAGCTACAACAGTGACAAAGAACATGAAGGAATATTAATTAATCAGGCATCAGTTCCTACAAATTCAGTATTTCTGGTACTGGTCATAATTCTGCTTTTCTCATGATAATCTGCCTTTGCAAAAAAATCTAGAAGATACTGAGAGTCATCTAAAAAACCCTAGGGAAAAAATGAAAAAGTCAAATTCAGCAGTCAAAGGAGAGTAGTAAATTTGATGATATGCAGCAAAATAAATACTTTGCAGTTAAAATTAAATACAAATGCTCTCTTCTCCTGAATTAAATACAAATGCTCACTTCTACTGAAGGTCTTTATTGAAACTGTTCTGCCATTGATCTAGCATTCTCTGCTCTTCAAATGTTTATTAAAATACTACCAATAAAAATAAAATACTGCAGAACAAAATATTTTATAATTTTATTTGAAATACAGATGCAAGTCTCTTGCAGATGATTGGTGTGTTTAAAGTACAAAGTTGATTGACACATGCTTTCACTTAATGATGGTAATTACAAAGAATAACAACTCCAAACCACATCTGTTCAATGTAACAATCTTGTAGTTCTATGCAGATTACATTGAGAGCTGTCAGAAATGCCAATTTTACCACAAATCATGCATAAGCACATTTGTAAGACAAGAAACAGATTAATAAGCATCAACACTTTTCTGTAAACACTTGTTGAAGAGAATAAAAGTGGTTAGCACTGAAGGAAATGATACGACAGTAGAAGCTTTCTCTATCAAGCTTGAAATAAAAAAATCACAGGAAGGACAAAAGTGCATTCTGGAGCCCTAAAGAACTTATCCCCCTACAATGGATCAAATGTAGAAAATTAAAGACCCATATTTCATGTGGATCATATTCAAACAAATTTACTCTCTCTCTCTGTCAGCTCTTAACTAAAATTCACATTTAACACATTTTTTAATACTATCTATTACACCAAAAAAAAAAAAAGATATACTTTTGAGCTGAATTAAAAATGCATAATTAGGAAGCCCAGCAATACTTTAAAAATGTTTAATTTTTCTTGAAGTAAATAATAATGCTCATCTGTGTATGTGTGTATGTATAAAATGTGTTGACTATTTTAATATTGTATTAATGTTATGAAATATTAATTAGCTGTCAGTCTTAATGTATAAAAGAATAAAGTAACTTTGAAATAAAAACTTAAGTAAAACGAAGAAAACCGAAATAGCTAAGTCATAAATAACATGAACTTTGTTACCATATCATAATTGTAGGTGCTTTTATTCAAAAGCTGTTTAAGATTCAGGGTCATGTTTTTTATAGCAAAGGGGCATGGAATTATAGCCAGTCAGTCATATGATCTCAGACAAGTCATTAATGTAACATGACTTTGTTTGCTTTTGTATGACACAAGGCATTACAAGATATAGCTGACACACGGTATAATTGCAGAATAAATAAACAGTATGATTTTTAAAACAAAAAAGTCCTTAGATACGTTCCTTTCAGTGTATGTATTTTATTTAAAAATGCAAAAGTTAACAACATTTATTTATTTGTTTGCTAGAGAAATAGTTTTCCACTAAACATGTCTCAGTCATTTATAAACAACCAATACAAAAGTTGTCATACATTACAATATGTGTACACATGATGGAAGTTAACAAATCTTCTCTCTGAAATGAAAATATTTTCCAGAAGTTCTTTAAAAATATCCTCATGTACATGCCTTTCGTAGGCAAATGAGTTACAGATTTTGTATTAAATTGACTCAGAGTTAGGACTTTTTTATTTTGCATCATTTCCTTTCAATTGCTCTGATATGTGGAAAGTAGTCCTTTTAAAAAAAGTTTGCATTTGTTGACACACGTAAAGCTGCTAGAAAAATATAATAGAATTCTGATTCTTTGAAATAGATGCAAATGCTCATCAGTCTTTAGTATCTATTTCCCACGTAGATACAATTCTAAGATCATGCGAGTTACTCTCAAATCGTATACTTAATCAGCTGTACATTTTGTTCATACTCCCTATTTTAAGAGAATCTGTAAGAACAACAGGAAAGATGAGACCCCTCACATAAATAGTTCCACTAAAGTCGGTGAGATTACTTGTATGAACAAAGGAAAGCATCTGTGGTATATCTACAGGATGAGACCCTAACTCTGTCCGCACTCACCTAACTCTGTCTCTCTATTAAGCTGCAAGTCTCTATAGGTGTGTACATATCTGATTTATCTGTTATGCACTCTGACCTGAAAAACAATCAGCCAAACATCCTCAGCTCATACTCAAAATTGTAAAAATGTGCACATATGAAGAAGTCTATAAAATTTACTGAACATTACTTCAGGGTATGACAGCTAGCAGGATTTAATAACGTTGTAGCGTTATTTCTATCAACCCATTAGCAATAAAATTAACATTCAGTGATTATTTACTGTACCTGTCAAGCAGGAACAGTAGCATTATCTAGCTGACTTGGTTGTAAACTCTGTGTGTAACAAGGTTGAAACTTCTTGACTAAAGGCACACCTGCCCCTTAGAACCATTGTTTGACCTGTTCGTCAATGTATAACATGACATGCTTTCTATTTCTATAGCAAAGTGCTCTCTAAAGTAATATTCTTTGCCACAACAAATCCGTAAGCCTGAACAAATTTTCTTAAAACCAGCTGCTTCTGTGGTATCTTGGCATCCAAAGTAAATGATTTGCAGAAATTCCACAGGGAAGGAGGTACTTTAAAGGCTGCCAGGGAGTGTGATAGGGGTAGAAGAAGAAGAAGAGTGAAGAGGCACAGCTGTGACAGCTGAAAGCAGGATAAGCTGCCACTGATCTGTTTCCATGCTTATCACAACACCCATTAATCAATTCCAATCACAGCAGGCCCACCAACTAAACCACACTCCACCTCTCAAAAACTGACTACTCAGCCTTGTAATCCTCTTGAAAAATTGTTCATCTGAGGAAATGTCAGAGGGACAGTGTGTTGTTTACTTTATTACAAATATTAAAATTATGCTTAGAATTGAAAAGAGAAGGAAAGTTCAAGCAACAGTTAAAATACCCACTGGAATTTCCTCCTGGGTGTCTTATTTTCCTTCAAATAGTTGTATACTAAGCTGTTTTGGATCATTTTAAGTAAAGCAACTCCCTCTGCCTTCTGTTATAAGTTGTACTATAGATAATCCTTTTAGACAACCTAAATTTTCATCTGTTTACTACTACTCAGTTGTAAGCTGTGTAACTTAAAGTATAGCCAAAGCTAAAGCTCACTGTGACAGCATCATTAACACATACACATGCACAACGGCTAGGTAAAAACATAACGCTAGCATCATTCTTAAAAATATCACAAAATGTACAGCATTATATACCAAATATTACCAACCAAATTATAGTTGTATGTGTTAGACACAAGTGAATCTTTTTTCTTCTATATGTATGTACATCCCATTAAAGTTAACTTTTGCATGAGCATTAGTTATGTGCTGTACCATGGGTTTAAAGGACACTGCTGACCAATGACTACACATTTAATGTCACTACTGGAATGTAAGTACTGCTGGTTTCTTAAATGGCTGCCTACCGTTTATTCAGAACCCAATTAGATAACACTTGTTTTCACTGAGTACCACTAAATCAAGCAACCCCTGTAACTCATTTGTTCGTGCACTTCCTACTGATTACAGATTTGGGTCCTACCTATGCTGCCCTGAGTCTGCCCACACTGGCCAAATCCAGATGTGCAGATACGTGTGGTCTGTGACATAGCAAACCTCTTTGAGGTGCCACAAACCACATTCCTGACATGTTAAAATGTGCCCCGTGCTGCAAATCTGCAGTGCAGGGACAAAAAAAAAAAGCCACAAAAAAAGCATTCACGGTGAGTGTGCACTGGCAGACACAGAGGCTCCGTTCTCCAGGAAGATGCTCTGACTGCCAGCCAAAGTGTCTCCCCACCTTTAGTTCTTCCCGGGCTCCTCCAGCATGCCAAGAGCTGGAAGAAACAGGGAAAGGGTAGTTTCCCCAATGTGGGGTATTTTGTCCCACACCAAAGCACACGTGCAGGGGCATGCATGGCAGCAAAAAGTAGCCACACAAACCTGTGCAGCTACTATTTTTGCCACTGCAAGAAGACACCCCTGCATGTATTGACATGCCCACTGAGGCAGTTGCAAGACTGGGGCTTTTTTGGGGGTTCTACTTTTTTTTTTAAATCAACGAGTCAAACAGAAACAGTTTTGCAAATGTTTCATTCTGTAGCCTTGAGCCCATACACTGAGGTGAGCACATGCAGATTCTACATGCAGTTCAAGGACAATACAGTAAAGACTTTATGTGCTTTAATGGGAGTCCGAGTGAGCTCAGAACTCCTACAGTGAGGAGTAGAGACATTTGGAAACAATGGGCCCCCATGGCCTCTGCTTCTGTGCTGCATGGAGAGAGACAGATTTCAGCCCTGTGTTGACAAGCTTGAAGCTTTAAAGCTTGACCAGGCATCCAAGAAAACACTTAGACAGAAGCCTAGATACTTAAAACCTCCACTTGGAGGGATTAGATGCACTTTGTGAATCTCTCTGAAAGGTCAGATTTAAAGCACAGGAGAAGATTTTCAGACTTGCCAAAGGGATTTAGAAGCATGAGTCTCATTCACATTCAATGGGACCTATGCTCCTAAATACAATTGCAGCTTTTTAAAATCTTCCTGTGTATGACAACTCTGCAATGGCCTCCTTATTTATCCAGCTGTTATTCCTTACTTCAGCGATTATATTTAATCCTTTTCTAAAGGAGAAAATATGTTTTAATGATGCAATAGGTTTACAAGTCCGGGGCTCCTGGTGTAATAGTTGTGCAGTTTTCCTGGTTTCCAGAGATCACATGCAATTTATAGGACTTCAGTTTGTGTTTTAGCTGAGAACTGCAATTATTTATACAGCGCCAATGGTCTTAATACATCAGGAAGAGTGAGGAATAGTTTATGTAACACAGCACAGGATACAGGACAGTGACTTTGGTACCATTTACCTAAGAGGAATTTCATGTAGTCCACCCTCCCTCTCACCAGTCACCAGTTTTGGCATCCTCCCCATGGAGTGGCTGCTCTCAGGGCAGACTTCCAGTATACTCCCAGTATGTCTCCAGCACAGGCCTAGATACAGCCTATGCCTGTTTAGCACCTTTGCAGGCTGCTGTTTGGAAGTTCCATATTTGACTTCCCCTCCCAGCTCTGAAAAGAGGAGCAGAGGTTACATCTTCCTCTCCCCATAGTGAAGCATGCAGAAGATAGAAAGAGACCATTAGAGTGTCAGGAAGGAAAAAAGGACACCTAGGGCAACAAAAGACTGCTCCCAAATCGTACCATCTACTGGCCCAGGTAAGAAGGGCATTTTTTTAGTCTATTCAGGGAAGAGAGAGCAGTAAAAGTTGCACCACTCTGCTCAGAGCTGAAATCAAGCCAGTCCTTTAATGTATTGCCAAGCAGTCATAGGTGCACTCAGTTTGAGATGGGATTTTAAGGATTTTTAACACCAATGAGTTTGTTAAGAACTTCTTCACTGTCTTGTTTCATGCTGCCAAGTCACACCTAGCACAATCCTGTCTCACTAAATAATACTACTGAACCCAGGGTGCACTGAAGTATCTTTGGAGAGATTTTACCTAAGAAAGTGTCAGAATAAATGTGAAAAGCAATATTCCAGCCACAAAGCAAAGAAGGATTCTCACCAAAAGTACCATACATTGGAGAAACACTTTTGCTACAGAGGGTATCTGCACCTTTATGTGTTACAGCAATGCAGAGAGGAAGGTCAGTTTTGAAAATAAAGGACTGGACTAGGATCAGGAACTCCAGGTTCAACTCTAGATCTGAATTAATCTGTGCTTCTGTTACCATCATCATTGTATAGACGAATAACTCCCATGCCTTACCGCTCTCTGTCTAAACAGATAAGATCTTGGAAGCAAAGACTGTTTTTCACTATGTATTTGTAAATCACCTAGCACAATGGGGCCCTGAGCTCAGGTGAAACTCTCAAGTGCTACCAAAATACATAGAGTTAACGATAGGGTGCGTGAATATTCTTTCAAATGGAAATTAGAGATTAAATGTATTACTTTAATGAGCAGGCAGGCAGGCAGCATTTCAGAAGTGTACAAGCAGTTTGGAGATTTTGTTTGCTTAACCTCCCTTCAGACTATAGAATTGTGGGATTTATCGTTCCTAAAGATGCTTTTTCTAGGAATAATTTTATAGCAGAAGCAGATATGGGGAAAAAAGAGGCCAAGGAATTTTGACTCTGAGCCCTTTGCTCTAAATAGCACTTTTCCACTAGTTTCCTTTGAGCTGACTTCATCGTCCTCTGCGTTTGGAAAGTACTTACCATGTAGTGAGCACTGAAGCAGCTTAAATCATAAATGAAAATGCCCTGAGACTAAAGAAACTGTGTTAACTTGTTCAATGTCACTATACATGAACTCTTCCCTATTAAATTCAAATTTAAAAGCCAATATTGCACTTTATATTTCGGGTAGAAAACAAAATGAAAAACTGAAAAATAGACTTATTTCCTACAGACGCAGCCTAACAAAGAACAGAGACCATATGCCTAAATATTTGTGTCATATGAAGACAGGATACATGTGCTCTGATTACTGTGATATTTGAGCATATAGAAACAATACAGAACAGATCAGATGAGCCTGTGTGCACAAATAGTCAAATAAAAATGTGCCTTTTTGGCTTTATTCACAAAGAAAACAGTGTAATAGTGGATCCCCTACATAGTAGCAGTGAATTAATCTAACAGGAAACTGACAACTCAATCATAAACCACTATACCAAATGAATATGGCTTTTATTGTCCTCATTTTTAGTCATAAATAAACATCCTTAAGATCCAAAGGAGATGTATATGATTTTGATTTACTGAACACAGAAATATTCAAGCACTGAATAATCAGAAAAGTGGCTGTGATTCAACATATCGGGTACCTGCACGTATTTAGAACCCCACCTTGCATTCTAGTAACAAAGATATCGTTTAATAATACTTAATTCCTGTTATACCTACGGAGCCCACACAGCTAGGGGAAAGCAAGCTGACTCATGTGTTTGCTAAATTCCCAGTGAATATTCTTTGCAATTGACTCCTTCCCCACAAAAGCTGTAGGAAAATAAAGACATTTTGTGACAAAGGGACTTCTATTATGCAATGTTAGGGTATTATACAATGACAATTCAGGTCAATATAATAATATAAATAACTATATATAGGCATATAGTTAGCATATATAGACATTCATATTATATGTAGAAGCCCAGTATATGAAATAAGTTGTTCATCAAAAATCACATTATGACTTTATTTCCTAAGCAGCTTCCTTTGTTAGTTTATGTATGTAAAAAGCCCACCCTAAAGCTCTTTTTCTATTATTTAATGTTTGCACAATGCTTTGAATGTTTAAAATGCTGTGGGCTTCCATTTTCTCCTTGTACGTTTTAGTTCTACTAACAACATAAACGGCTTAAGGGTATTTCTTTTTAAATGTTTAAAGACCAGAGAATTTGTTTTTCTCAGAAAGCTTCAGCTATCTGACTGCTGAGAATTTGGAAGACACGCGTTCTAAAGTGATCTATTTTGCATGTGTGCACATGAGCACATTTGAGAAGTTGAGTCCTGATGTCTCGACTTTTGGATGTAGGTGGCACATGTAAGTGAGCTCCTTCAGGACATAGCATTGGTTGCTTACAGCACGTAGCACAGAACTATCTTTATTCTTTGGACATCATAACCTACGAACACAGCTTTGCCATCGCAATGTATCATAAATGTGTTTTATGTATTGTATATCTCACTGAAGTCTCATCTTTCCTGGATCATTGCTATAAGCTAATAGCATGGAATAAAGTCTAGTCTCAGACACAATGAAAAAAAGGGGCCATCAAGTAAAGCAAGTTGACAATAGCCTCTATTGGGGCCCCAGATGTTATAATACTGTCATCCTTGCTGCTATCATTAGCACTGCTGGACTACATGCTGAATTTTCAATCTATATACAGGATTTGTGGGTGCATCATCAATGTCAACTGTTCTTATTAACATTTCTACTTTACCTATACCATATAGAGACCTATACTAGAAGAACTACCGAATTTCTAGAAATAAATTATAATGATATAAGCACCTTTATAGCAATACATCTGCATCTACACTGATTCTAAACTGATATAGCTAAATCCATACCACAAAAAACCCCCATGTAGACTGTTTCTAAGAACTACAGTGTGTAAACTGGTTACAGTCGTGCTGTAGGTCCAAAAGATGTGAGCTTGAATCTCCACTCTGGATTCCTGCCAGTTGCTACACCTGTTGACCCACCTGTAAATGGCTACCAGTTCATTCAGTATAGAGTAAAAAATGGCTGGGCATAATACTAGCCACCTTAATCCCTAATATCTTTCTGCTGTGCCATGGTCTCATCTGGATTTTTGACTACAAAAGAACCTGCACCTGCAACAGGGGCAGTTCATGAGGTCATTATTAGACCTGGATTCTACTCCCAGTTCTTCCACTGATTTGCTATGTTACTTTGCACAAAGCAGTTAACCTCTCTGTGTCACAGTGTCCCTATCTAGAATATGAAGATAATGATTTTTTTTCTCCCTTTGAGGTATAAGATGAGAAATGCTACATACTTTAATCTAATTCCAGCCATAGCAACCTCCCACCCAGCTGTGGAGAAATACAAAGTCTGAGGATGACTCAAGGACACAGAAGGTTGGAGAATTCACTCTGTGGGAAAAAATGACTGCAGTATACTCCTACTCTATAAAAACTGTGGCAAACTGACTCCTTTCACAATACCCCCCTGCACTTGGCTTGCTGAAAAAATATGAAGTCAAGCCTTCAGGTACCAGATATGAGATCCATGCACAATGACTGGTCTGTTTGCAGCACATGTTGTGTTCACATACTCCAGAACGTAAGTGGCAAAAGGATCCTCTAACAAGAGAAATTCAGCAGCACTACTCACCTCTACACCTTTTCTAAGTTGTTCTTATGTGTTTTGCTAACACTTTCATCCTAGAATAGTGCTACTAAAGGCAGACAAAACAATGCTCGAACAATCTCAGACTGTCAGAATACAGTTAATAAATCAGCTTCTGAATCCATGGTCTACATTTTTGCAAGCACGGTAATTGACAGGTTGGATTGCTTCCTGCCCATTTTTATTGGAGGGGTGGGATTGTGGGTGGGATTGTGGGTAAATGCAGATTGCTCACTAAACCAGGCATCTCCCTTATTTTCTACACAGACTGTCTAGTTTATAGCCTCAATCTCCTGAAAAGCACAGCTGGGACTAGGAAAAGAAACAGACAGTTAATCTCAGTTCTTTGCCAAGCCACTGGATACAGTGTTAAATGCAACTGGCATCATAATTAAACAAATATCAGTTTATTTTTAAGTAGAGGACAAAGGAAAGGTTAGCTCTTAATTAGCTCTGAGCAATGATCTTCCTTGTGGATAGGTAGCTGTCTCCTCTCAAAACATACACCTGACATTGAAACAGAAAATAAATATAATCTTTCACAAGTCTTTATTTCACCATGCAAAACAAACTGAGGCCAAGTTCTTTATTTTTTTACAATATTTACTTATTCAAAGTTGCATAGAGAAATTTGTGACCTATGTATTATCCAGTGGGTATAACAAGAATTCCTGGGTTCCGGTCTCAGCTCTGTATCAATCCACCTGTGTGACCATAAGAAAAGCCACCTAGACCCCACTGACATACTTTAGAACATGTTTAAAAACTTTTCTGAATAAAGACGGCTTAAGCATTAACTCAAGCATATGATTAAAAGCATTGCTGAACTGGGGTCTCTATCTCTCTGTGCTACACCTTCCCCAAAGTTAAAAATGAGCTAGGAATATTTGTATACCCCACTGAACATCACAAGGAAAGCAATTAAGGTTGCCTACTTAGTAAGGCTCAATATTTTGAAATTATTGATACAAAGTGCTGTTTAGGTAAACAGTATTGTAATTATTACATATATGCAGTCAATCACATTAGATTGCAAACAAAAGTTAAAACATAGTGGGATTAGAAGTTATTTTTCCATATTGTTTTGATCTTAAAGTTTGTTAGCATTGTATAGTTTTCGCCTAACTGTATTTGTGACTATGGCAGGTGTGTGCTGGGAGGCCACATACAAACTCTTACTTGAAGTCCAAGCAATTATTTGTAAAGATATATAACAAAAAGGGATGTTTTGCAGTCTTAATAGGGTAAAAGCATACTGTAGAAACTGCTTTTCATGTTTATACTACAAATCTTTTAGCTAGAATCTCTCTACAACTGTGATTAATACAGAAGCTGCCCAAAGGACTTGTAATTAGTGTATTATTGTGAAACACTTCCATCTAGTGGCTTGTGGAAGAACAACTACTTAAGTAAATCGCACAGTACAGAAACAGGTACGATTTTACACCATCGGATTATTTCACTAGTGCTTGGTATTTGAACAAGCTTTTCTACTACCTTAACTATAGCAACATTCACAACATAAACTGCCTCTGCTCCTTGTCCTTCCTCAAAAATACACCTAGGCCCTTTTTAAGGACTGACTCCTTAAAGTCCATTTGAAATTTTGCTCTTGTCAATATTATTATGAGAAAGCTGATGGGGGACTATGGTATTGAATAACAAAATGAAACCCTAGGTTTCAGATTAACAGAATAATGGAAAAAAGTATCAACAAATGATTCCTCAGTGGAAAATTTCTACTGTGCAATGGACAATAAATTATTGCACCACCTCTCCCTTCTAGAAGTGTGATAGTCTTTTATTACAGTACCAGATCGGACAGGAACCCTATATACCCTTCTGTCTCTGTCCTGAGAGCCATGTGAGGCAGCTGCTGGGAAAGTGTCAGCCAGAATTTCCACAACTACAATTGCACATAGGCTCAGCGCTAGTTAAAGCTGGAGCTCACTCTTGCATTTTTCCAAAGATGGGCCAAAAACTCCATGACCCACCAGTGATCCAAACAGCTACAAGAGCGGAGAGAATGAGCCATGTGAGCTCTGCACTCCACCGCAGCTGCCTTAGGAAAGCTGTTAGACAGGCCTTCAAAAATGCCTTCAGGGACAAGCATAAAAGCGCTAAGCCATCAGGAAGGAAAAGTCACTGGTTTACTCACCCTCACCCTGTGTTAGGAATCTGCATCCAAGAAACTCTGAACTCTCTCTGCAGCCAATCCAATCATGTGACATTTTGGTCTGGATTCTGCTTCCCATTAGGATATTGAATGCTGCACCAATGACAAAAAGAAGCCTGAGAACCAGCTAAAATCACATCATATTGTGGAGAGCCGTGGCAGCAGAGACCACATAGTGGATCCTGTGCCACCTACTCCTCTTGATGACTGGTGTAAAAAAAGCAAGGCTGTGACTTCCATGCACATTGGTCACCCTTGACTGCTACTGGCCACCAGCATAAATTAGAGCAGTCAATGTACTGTTGCACTGCAGGTCAGAAGCAAGAAGGGCCATTTTACATGTATCCCTTTGAACATGTTTGCAGGCAACAGTTAAGCAAACAGACCTCATGTATACCATAACACACCATCATCATGAGTATAAATGCTTCTGTAGGAAACATCATTAATATGTCAGAGTTTAGAAGCACTATTTAATTACTAATTTTTATCTTTATGTAGTTAATACTAAGACTTGAGAGGTTTTTTGTAAGAGCATAATTTTGACATTTCAGGGCTGAGACAACGACGGTTTGATTTCTATGTGAAAATTAATTGGCCAGGCCTGCTTGCAAAAGTAATTTCCAGATATAGGCTATACTTTCATTGGAAGGGTGGGGAAACAAAGGCAATTTTTACATTAAACCTAGCTGAACTGACTTCACACATTTAACTGATTAACCTTAGCTTTCCTGAACGGGCCCCATGCAGACAGCCTCCAACAGACAGGCGATAGAAGTATACCACAAACCACCAAGAGTGAACTAAGGCACCTACACTTAATGATGTGGGTGCAGATTTTATAGTAAAAATGTAAACTATATTTGTCATGCACATTTATACAGACTACTCTTTCCAACACTTTCTGCTGTGTAATTACCCTTAAAGGAACAGGTAATAGCTCTTTCATTTCACATTCACCTGAAAAACCACTTTTTAAAGGAAAAGCTTCATTTTAAAGTTTTCAGTGAAGGCAATTACTCCACTTTAAAAAGCCGAGAACAGAAGCATTCCTCTTCTCTGAAAATGTAAGTGTGAAAATATTACATCAGTACATTTGTATTTCACATTAATTAGTTCCAGGATTGCGTTTTGCAGTAGTGAATTTGATTTTCAAGGAATACCTTCACTATTCACCATCTTGCCAGTTCTCTCCAACATCCCCACCACTAATAAACTTAATCTAAACACTGAAACAAAAGGGTAAAGCCTAGAAAAGCCCAGGAAAGCAGAGGTTAGCAACTTACAGCCCATGGGGCCATTGGATCTGGCTCCTAGACATGAGGCTTTGGTGGCATTCGGCATCAGGGATATTTAGGATACTGCTCATGCTCTGGTGGGGAGAAGCACCAGCTGCAGGAGCTCTCATATTGGCTCCAGGTATCTTCCCTGTGTTGCCAGCTGTGGGCAGGTGCCAACTTTACCTAGTGCCAACTTTACCATATGCCTCTGACCTGTGATGAGTCAATTCAGCCCACAATTGGAAAAGTTGCCCGCTGCTGCAGTAAAGGATCAGGCTTCATTGTGCACAGTGTAGATGGTATCCCCATCCTAGGGACTTTAATTAAGGGTGCACTAATAGGGATTTTTTTGGTTGATACCAATGGCCAGTTTTTAAGGAGCCTTTTTGGGCAATAATGATCCAATTCTGATTCCAATATGCAGCCAGGCAGCATGGAGAGCAGCATCAGGCTGGAAAGTCTGGTCTGGGGGAAGGGGTATGGGGGGGCAGATCGAGGTCCCAATAGTGAGGGAGGGAGAGGGGCAGGGGCAGGCACTGCTAAGCTGGGAAGGGGAGGGGTGGGGTGCAGGACAGAGCCACAAATGGGTCATCCAGAGGACATGGCAGGGACAGCATGTGCCCCCAGATTGGGGTGGGGTGGGCTGCTGCTGAGACCTGTTCCAGACTCTTCCCAGTGGGGGGATAGCCAGGCTGCACTCCGGGTGGGCAGCAGTGGTGCTGAGAGGGGGGCTACAGGGGGAGGCTGCGCCACCCCAAAATTTGACATAGCCCCCCTCCCAGAGCTGCCGCCACCCACCCAAGCACAGCCTGGCTCAACCTCATGCTGGGAAGAGCCCAGTGCCACCCTAGCGCCAGCCCACAGTAGCAGCCCGCCCTGTCCCATGCAGATCTGGGGGCACACAGCCTCCATGCCCTCCCAGGGTGCATGCAGCAGTGGGAGCCGCCCTCCACATGAGCCACTTGCGGCTCCGTCCCACATCCTGCCCTGGCTGAGCTGCGCCCACTTTTGCCCCTGTCCCACTCCCTCTCTCACCACAGGGACCCTGATCTAGCCCCCCATGCCCGTTCCCTCCTCACACCCCTTCCCCACATCAGACTTACCAGCCCAACACTACTCTCCAAGCTACCAGGCTACACTCCTGGACCTGTGCATGCTGCAGCTATGCACGTGTGTGATGCATTTAATCGGCCACATCAGGTACAAAAAAGGCAATTTCCAACTGTCAATTTTCCCTATATCAGTGGCAATCCGATACGGGACCGATGTATCAGTGCACCTCTAACTTTAGCGTTTAGGTACACGTGGGGTGAGGAGGAACAAGTATTTAAAAATTTTGTAGTGGAAAAATGAAAAAAGTGCACATCTTCAATGGAAACTTCATTCTGCAGAATGTATAAGAGACCAAGGCAAGGGAAATCGTTACTGTATTTAACAGCTCTGGCCTCCATAGTCTGAAGATACAAAAATAGCATGAATGTCAAAGATGTTTGATATTTTGTTCCAGTATCTCCTTTTGTGGAGGTCAAATGGACAATGCAGAAGCATTTCTTGAGTTTGATAACACTGCAGGAAATTCTACTCATCCTAGCCCTGCATGAGTTTTGCTCATCTCAACTTAGGTCTGGTCTACCATAGACTTTATATCAGTATAACTGTCAGTTAAGGGGATAATTTTCTTTGTATTCATACAATTTTACCAGTATACAACTGAGACTGCATATAGTTATGCCAGTCCATATATCTCCATACTGATATGATTTACAGTATAAGGCATCTCTATAACAGTAGAACAATATCAACAGTAGGATGGTTTTATCAACTTACAGTAACTGCCATAACAGCTAAAGCAGCGCTATTTTCTAGCAGAGGCAAGACCTAACTAAATAATGGACCTTCCTCACAATACAACATAACCTTGTATTAAACACCTTGATCTCAGTACACAATATCCATATTCTGAGGACGCTAGGGTGCTCTATTACCTTCACAGTACTGAAACAGATAAATCTGTACAATTGTCTACATGGACCAGGGTTAAGTTAATAATGCCTCTTTACACCAATATAATATATTGGTATAAAAGTGCTCGATTCTAACAACATCCCCAATATAGGACAGAAAGGAAGGTACTGTATTATTTTAAATATACATATACCAAATATATTTAGTTGAACAATGTTCCACTGTAGACAAGGTTGTAATTAAATCAGTTCAAATATCGTGTGTGAACAAGACTTTGAACACCAAAGTCACTTTTGAAAATGTTTTTTATGAGCGTAAGTCACTTAAGGCATGTGTATGGAAGTGGCTATGTGGAATGTACATCTAATGTATAGTGTAGGATATTTTCAGAAGCCTCTATCTACTTCACAGAGATTGGGGTTTAATTAGATTTATTCTAATCAATATGTAAATTGAACAATTTTCCAGGGCATAGAGGCATGGTGGTTGGGGGAGAGTGGGTCTGGAGTGATAACTGGTAACATCTACAAGGCATGTGTATGGCTGTAGGGGTGGAGGAGACCACAAATAAGCTAAGAGGGCCTACTTGGTGGTTGAGGAGCTGGACTGGATCCAGTGGGGTCCAGGAGGGATCTGCTGGCTGGAGGATGAATAAGGGCTCACTCTGCGACCCAAGGGCCTCCCGCTTACAGATTAACTAAGTACATCAACGTGTGGCAGGCAAGATCAGAGGGAGGGTATCCAGGGAGCTTGAGTCAGGCAGGAGCCACGTAGCCAGCAGGGGTGTCACAGCTGCTCCTGGGGGACTTGAACCTGCTACAGGCACAAACAACTTATTGTGTAAAAGAACTCTCCACAACTAATTCCTCCTGGTGACAATATCTGAGAGATCCTACCATGCTAAGCTCTTCAGAGAATGAAATGCTGATTTCTACGTATAAAAAAGTAGAAAAAACTTTAAAAGTAATAAAAATGGTTTATTCCTAGTACATTAGGAAAAGCAAAGTAGGAATATTCCAATCCAAAAGGTTGGTTTTGTATGCAATGAGTGAAGTACCTGTAGTTTCCTCTATTGCCTGTAGGTGCCATTACGGAACCAAGTGAGAGCGTAAATCACTTCATGCTCAATATTCTGATGAGTTAGCGAGCAGTAACGGTTTGCTCATCTCCAATTAAAAATCTTGACTGCTCCTTCTGTGAAGAAAGGCATGATTTTAAATTGTCCTTTCCTATGTCTATTTACATGTCTTATTTATTTTAAAAACAATGTAAGTTGTGTGACAAAGTTTAAACTAATTAGGTGAAAATATTTTAAAGATCTTCTTTCAGTCAAGACTGTCCTTTATCTAAGAGATCGTGACATTCTAAATCTCAGAAATTCACTCCAACTGCCAAAAACTTCTAATTTTTTAATTTTTTAAGGCATAAGTCAAAATCCTGAAGGATTTTAATTTTCCTGACATCACTGTAGTTATACCAGAAATGAATTTGCTCTTTTTTCTTTTTACTGTAGCTCAGCTTATGTCATATTATTGACAGCTAATATATCAGGATCTGTAATATTAATATGGTACCCATGTAATTAAGGGAGAGAAATGGAACTATTGACTGAATGATGAAGGAAGCAGTAAAATAGAAGACTGATATTCTTAGCTGATAGAAATCCTCATCTAGCCCATCCTGCACTAGTAATATTCTACGCTTTTTTTTTTTGCATAAACTAATGACCAATAGCTTTGTTTCACATTAGTAATTCCAAGTAACAAGATCCGCAGTCCTTTCAACAACAGTCGAGTGCAGACCAAGACTTAGCAAAGCACGTGTAGGAAATATTTGGAGCACACAAGCAGTGTTTATTTGTTTGGAATTACAGAAGCAGGGAAGAATTACAGAGCTGTGAGTTGGAAGAAAATCTTCATTAAAACCAAATCCTCTCCCTTTTCCAATGCGAGGGCCACTGATATAAACAAGGCTATTATATAAAGTTCTGATGATCTTTATATAAACTACAACTTGTTCAAATAATGTCTTTATTGGGGGGATAAGGGAAAGAACTGCTTTGCCTAGACAACTTCAATACATCAAGAATTCTTAAGTCAGCTCACAGAGGCAGTTAGTTCAAAAGATGTGGTCATCATGGGCAACCTAAACTTTCCAGACATCTGCTGGGAGAAGCAGTCAGCCAGGTCTGACCACTCATGTAGGTTCCTAGCTGAGATATAGGACCTCCATCTAACCCAGGAGGTGCACAGCCCCACCAGGGGAGATGCCTTGTTGGATCTGGTCCTGGCCATGGGCGATGACCTGGTGAGGGGACTGTGGGTGCTCAATCACCTGGGCGACAGTGATCATCGCCTGCTGGAATTCACCATCCAGCACAAGCTGGAGAAGGGCTGCAGCAAGGCAGCAGCCCTGGACTTCAGGAGGGCAGATTTCAATGAGGTAAGGATTAGTTGAGGGAGACACTGAGGTCCCAGGGGGTGGGGCAGGTCTCCAAGAAGAGTGGTCATTCCTTAAGGAGATGATCCTCCAAGCCCAAAGGGAGGTAATCCCTACACAGATCAAAGGGGGCAACAGGGCGCAAAGGCCCCCATGGCTCACCAAAAGCATCCGGAAACGTCTCCAAGCTAAAAAGGAGGAGTACACCCATTGGTAGGGAGGGGCCATCACCAGGGATGACTATACCTCGGTTGGTCGGGGCTGTAGAGGTGTGATCAGGAAGGCCTAGGCAGAGATGGAACTGGGACTAGCTACCTGAATCAAGGACAAGTCCTTTTTTTAAATACATAGGGGGTAAAAAGAAGGTACTGGGTAACGTGGGGCCTCTGCAAAACACACTAGGAAATCTGGTCATCGCACCAGACAGCAAAGCTAACCTATTTAACAATGTCTTTGCATCCATTTTTCTGAGTAGGGACCTGGTCATCCCCCACACTGGGACCCCTGTAGGCCCCGTGGGAGGTGCACCCAGGCCTAGGGTCAGCGATGACCTAGTCAGGGAACTTCTGGAGGGAATGGACATATTTAAATCAGCAGGTCCTGACAATCTCCACCCCAGAGTGCTGAGGGAATTGGCATAGGTAATTGAAGGACCCCTGGCACAGCTTTATGAGCACTCGTGGTTGTCTGGCAAGGTGCCAGAAGACTGGATAAGGGCCAATGTGGTCCCCATTTTCAAAAGAAGGTAGGAAGGAGGACCCAGGAAACTACAAGCCCTTTAGTCTTACCTCAGCCCTAGGGAAGGCTTTTTGAGAAAATTATCCTGGCGCATGTCCATGAGGGGCCAGCAGGGGAGACTATGCTTAGGGGCAACCAACATGGGTTCATTAAAGGTAGGTCCTATCATACCAACCTTGTGGCCTTCTATGACCAGGTCATCAAATCCCTGGATGCAGGTGTCACGGTGGATATAGTCTTTCGGGACTTTAGGAAGGCCTTCAACATGGTCTCTCACCCCATTCTCATTAAAAAACAAAGAGACTGTTGTGTCAATGCCTATACAGTCAGATGGGTCACTAACTAACTGGAGGGCCGCACCCAGAGAGTGGTGGTGGATGGGTCTTATTCGACCTGGAGGGATGTGGACAGTGGGGTTCCGCAGGGCACAGTCCTCAGGCCCGCACTGTTCAACATCTTCATCAGCGACTTGGACAATGGGGTAAAATGCACCGTGTTCAAATTTGCGGATGACACTAAGATGTGGGGAGAAGTGGGCGTGCTAGAAAGGGAGGAATAGGCTGCAATTGGACCTAGACAGGTTACAGGGGTGGGCAGATGAGATAAGGATGGGTTTCAACACTGACAAGTGCAGGGTACTGCACCTGGGGAAGAAGAACCAGCAGCAGACCTACACACTGGGGAACTCCCTTCTCGTCAGTGCAGAGGCAGAGAAGGATCTTGGAGTCATTATTGAGGCAAAATATGAACATGGGCCAACAGTGTGGGGATGCGGTCAGGAAGGCCAACCATACCTTGTCATGCATCCACAGATGCATCTCAAGCAGGTCCAAGGAGGTGATCCTCCCCCTCTATGTGACATTGGTTTGGCCACAGTTGGAGTACTGAGTCCAGTTCTGGGCACTGCTCTTCAGGAGGGATGTGGACAGCATGGAGGGCCACCCACATGATCAGGGGTCAGCCTCTCCTCGTAGGGCCTGCCCTGCTAAGGGACTTGAACCTGTTCAGCCTCCACAAGAGAAGGCTGAGGGGGGATTTGTGGCCTGTTACAAACTAGTCAGGGGGGATCAGCAGGCATTGGGGGAGTCCCTGTTCCCCCGAGCGCTCCCAGAAGTGACAAGAAATAACAGTCACAAGCTAGCAGAGGCTAGATTCAAGCTAAATATCAGGAGGTGCTACTTCACTGTCAGGGCGGCTAGGATCTGAAACCAACTTCCAAGAGAAGTGGTCCTGGTTCCTACCCTGGGGGTCTTTAAAAGGAAGCTGGATAAACACCTGGCCGGGGTCATTTGATCCCAGTACTCTTTCCTCCCATGGCAGGGGGACCGACTTGATGATCTGCTCAGGTCCCTTCTGACCCTACCAACTATGAAACTAATCAGAACAAATATTGAACAAAAATGGTAATTTTAAAAATTTACCTCTCCCTTTCAAATCTCCAAATATTTCCTTTTTGTACTACCGCTTTTCTCTTCCCCTTACATGAAGAGTACCTAAGTTGTCTTCAGTCATGTACATGAATTATGTTTTTTCTGGAAGAAACTGGGTGGCACACACAGCAAGTTAAAAGCCTGCAGAGCCAGGAATTGGGCTGGGGAAATTCTTCAAGGCAGCAGGACAGTGCTCTACTTCCTCTGACCAGGGACTGTCTGGTCTGAGGAATAGGCTGGGGACCATGCTCTGTTACTCCACCTAGAAATGGAAGGAGTGGAACAGTTCCCATCTTCCCTAGACTGGGATCACCACAGAAGCAGGGGAAGGAAGCAGCTGCAGTCTGAATGCCTCCATTGCTCCCTGTCCCAGAAACATTTCTAGTAGTAGAAATGTATGTCTAGCTTTAGTTTAATCTGAAATAGTAAATGCTCTAGAGAAAAGTGCTGTCTTGTGACCTCTGGAGAAAACCTATGCACAGCAAACATACCAATAGAAACAGTAACATGTGCTAGCTATGGTGATCTTTGACATATGTCTATTCATATTTGGATTTAGCCCCATCAATTTCACAATAATTTGCATATAGTAATAACTTTTGGTAATGCAACAAATCATCAAGGCTAGGGACAGACTTTCAAAAAGTCTGAGCCTGAATTGATTCAATCTTTTCAGTTTAGTCTAACGTGGCTAGTCTGCAATGGTTTGTAACCAGACAGACATTCTCTCTGTACTAAGAAAATTCAGGTACATGCCTGCAGTGCCTAAGGCTAGAAGCCAGGGGGGTAGACTGCGGGGGAGCCTAGAGCAGCCCTTCCTTCCCCTCCAGACTGCTGAGCTAAGGGGGGGCAGGGCCAAGCCCCAGCAAGACCTCTAAGTAGGGAGGTCTACCTGTACCATCCCAGATTTTTCCCTGCTGGCTGCTCAAGGGGCAGGAGTGTTGCCAGACCCCAACCCCCTGCTAGCACTCTGAGGCAAGGGGTGGGATGTGCAGTGCACACATCTGTTGATGATATGGAGCTTTTCAATCTCTCTCTCCCTGCTTCTTTATATTGTCTGTAGCAAACTGACAGGCAAGCAAACCAGCAGGGAGCTCATAACTGTGTTTATCACCCCATCAGCAAAACAATAGCCTCTCTCCATTAGTTCAAACTCTTCTTAAATAGCTTGACCAGCTGACTTATTGATTAGCTCCAAAAAGCCCTAAGCAGTCACTGTTCTGTCTGCCTGTCACAATGAAATTGGAGACACGCACACACAGACACACCTCTCGGCATTAGCTAGCATACCACATGCCTAGGGTCTGTGGACCTGGGGTCTGTGCTGTGGGAGATGGGAGGGAGGGAGGAGGGGATTCCTGCTTGAGGAGCCAGCAGCAGGGGGTGGGGTAGGGTAGGGGGAAGCCAGAAAGACCCTGCTGTAACTTGCAGTCTCTGCCAGAGCTCCTGCCAGGGAGCACAGGAGAAGAGCCAGCTCTGCTGTGGAGCAGACAGCCCCACTCAGCCCAGAGAGCATGCCGTGACGCTGGGGGAGTCTGGCTTATCCTAGACCAGCAAGGGATCTGGGACAGACATTGCATAAACCAGTTTGAGCCAAATCACTTAAATCTGATACTACATTCAACTAGGTTTCTCTCAAACCAGTTGCTGCCATTTTCAAACTGGTTTATGTACACTGAACATCTGTTCCATTATAGGTTTAAACCAGTTTCTGATCACTTAAGCCAGTTTAATGTCTGTCCCTAGCTCTAGGGCTGAAAATTCTACATCTCAAATTTTATTATGAAACAAACTAAATGCGAATGCCACAAATCACCTGATTTAAAAAGAGTCCTGGAATAAGTATGTTGTTCTAAGAATTACCTGTTCACTGCTGCTAGAAGCTATGGACCCGATACAGCAAGGGAGATATGAGCACCAAATGAACTGCACAGCCAGGAGTCAGGAAAACATTCATACACGCAGCACTATCAACCCTAACCTCTTCCTACACAGATTTGTAAGGCCCTAATGAAAACACAATGAAGGAAATAATTCTTCTGAATGAAAGACATTGGTGGCTGCAAGGCCAGCTGTTCCCTCTGGAGTTCCATCTCAAAACCCAGGGAACTGTGAACAGGCTTTGATGCATGCTAAGCAGGCCAGCCTTGTACTATTACCTACCTTACTGCCATTTCCCATTGCCCTGTGCTAGACCAAGCCTGATCTATACTAAGGAGTCAGGTAATTTCAGGAGTAGTAAGTTACAAGACAGTCCTCTTATTTAGTTATGTTTTGTTTGCTTTATTTGCCAAGTTCTTTAAAAAAAGGGGTTTGGAGGGAAGGGAGGAGGCAAAACCCCACTTATGTTTTAATTTCTGTCTTCAAAGATATCTAGTCTGCAGCTCAAGCCCAAAACAGTTAAAAGACTCCTAAATTTTTTCCAGTCTAAACTCTCAATGCTATCAGAACTGAGCTACGAAAGTAATTTATTCACCAAAAAAAGAAGTTTCATTCAGCTAGCAAAAAATTCAGGGCTGGACAGGGGATAAGGCAGGCCACTCAGTTATGCTAATCTGCCGGAATAGGAGACTCTTGAACATGTAACCCCTCTCTTTTCATCCCTTTCCTAATTTTCCCTTCTCTACCACATTACACAAGTTGCATGTCTCCACTTCCAAGGCTTGTCAGAGCCTGTCCACCTCCCACCTCTTCTCTTTCACTATCAAGATGTCAGTTCTTGCCTTCAACGAACCCATGTAGCTAGCTCACCCACTGTTACATTTTCTTACTGGCACCTTCATGCATTCTCCTCTGCTCCTCTTTTGGCTTAGAAGCTGCCTCTAAATATCAGCAAAGCTGCTTCCTTGTCCTCTTTCAAATCTCTTGGAAACCATTCCTTTTCTGTGATACCTACAAAAGCTTGACAATAGTCATGTCACTGATGGGCTGAGGCTACTATCCAATCATCCTGACAATATCAGTACCATTATTTCCCAATATTTCACCTCCATCCATATGCCTCTGCTCTTTCGCATCTTGGACTGTAAGTGTTTTGGGGAACAGACCATTTTTTTGTTCTGTGCTTGTATATCATCTCTCAGGCTGGCAATTAGGTACAACAGCAATACATATAATAAAGAGGAGATGAGCAGATTATTTAGTTCAAAATTTTATATATCACAGATCATTACACTTCAGCCAGTTTCCCCTGTATACAGCCCAGTAATCTGTGTTTAGCTAAAACTTCCAGGAAATCAACCAGTGGTGATAAGAAGACATCAAGGAGATTTAAAACAAACAAAAAGAAAATTGGTAAGTCTATCATCCTCACATCTGAAAAAATGTGAGCCGTATGTCCAATTTGAATTTGTCCGATTTTGACATACAACCAGATTAAAGAGCCCTATATTGGTCAGCATTTTATGTTCATGAAAGTGCTTTTGCACTGGAAACCACTAACTTCCCAATTTTGCTGATAAGCAAACAGTACTTTAATTTTTTTTCCTTGGCAAGTATTTTTTCTCCTCTTGAATAGCTTCTGCTATTATTTTCTGCAGCCTCTCCAGTTTTTTGGAAGCCTTTAAAAATGTTGATACCAGAACCTTATGCAGTATTCTAGCTATTGGTCTTACCAGTGATGCATACATATGTACTGTAATGTCTCTGCTCCTGCTCACTATTACCATGTTCACATGTCAAAAGTTCATATTTTACCACAGCAATGCACTTCTGTTCAGCAACTTGTCTATTGTGAATGTTAAACTTCTTTCAGAATTACTACTTTCCAGTATACAATCCCACTTTATGCAGGCATGGCCTCAGTTCCTTCTTTGCAGATACATTTTTTGCATCTGGCTGTACTGAAATGCATTCTGCTTGAATGGATTCAGCCTACCATGCAATTGAGAGTATTCCGTATGATTGCTACTTGGCACCAGGCCTCCTTGCACTAGAAGCGTTACGGCCTAAAGAGCACGACGTGATAAGCAGCAGCTGTTAACATGGAATTCCAGCTGTAGGTCTACTCTCATTTTCCCCTTGCCATGTTTCTTTGGGCTTTCTTCTCCTTTTCCATGTTAGTTTCCACCTTAGAACTGTATTTGGTAAGGTAGCATTCTTCATTCTACATATATGACACAGCCATCTCCAGCTGTATGCTTATAGTACTTCAGATGCAAGTCATGCATAAGCATTCTTCCATAGCTTTCACTTTGTAACTATTTTCGGACAAAAATATTCTTATGATTCTCCTGGAAGCACTTGTTCTGAAGTACAATATCTTAGACATCATCTTCCAATGCTCAACCCCAAAGGGTAACGAAAAATTCACAATATGATCATATATGTTTTTTCTTCCAGAAACTTAAGGAAAATGTGAACAGGTGAACAGCTTTGCCAATTCCAATGTCCATATCTTTCTCACTGTCTACATTTGCTGTTATTGTATTGTTGTATTACCCAAGTACATAAATATGTCAACATCCTTGATATTGTCATTGTTGACAGTGCTTGAATGTCTTCTTTCAATGTTCAAATGCATTGCACATATCATAGTTTTTGTTAGCACGTATGTTTTCTTATGTGCAGCTTCCTTGCTCCTGGATAGCAGGCAAATATTACCAGCATAATCCTAGTCTTCTAACTATTCATTATGTTTCAGTGGGAATACCTCTTTGCTTACTTCATAACCAGGGATCCTAGTTTTCCTGGATAAAAAAATTGCAGATTCTCTGATAAACCCCCCCAAATCCATGATTAAAATAAAAAGGCCACCCTACAGTCCCCCAGGCCCTGCTGGTGCCCCTCATTCCTTCCCCACAGCCCCCTGGCTATGCTGTTGCCCCTCACTCCCTTCCCACAGCTCCCTGGCCCTATTGGTACTCCTCACTCCCCCCAACAACTCCCCAACCCTGCTTCTGCCCCTGCCCCTCACTCCCCCCTCCACACACACACACATACCCACCCCAGCTGGTGCCCCTTGCCCCTCACCCACAGCTCCTACTCCCCCAGCCCTGCTGAAGGGGACTCCCAGCTGCCAGGGCTATGGGGCCAGGGACCCGGGTCTGCAGCCCCCTGCTCCTGGCAGGAGGAAGCAGAAGCTGCTGCAGCGAAGCAGAGCCTGGCTCCCCCACTGCACCCCATGCCTGACTGCCCCCACTTCCTGTTCCGTCCCAGCCCCCTGCCAGCTGGAACTCTTTCAACCTGCAAAGGGGTCTTCACAAAACTGCAAAATCCACAGGTTTCCCTGGTAAAATGAGAAATCTGTGTTTGTCTCTGGTAAAAGGTAAAATCCAGAAAATGCAGATCCCTGTTCATAACTTCTTAACTGACTGCCAAAATGGATAGCAGGATGAGAGAATGTGTCCGTATTTTATTCTAGTATTCTCTGTGAAATGGTCAATATGTTGGTTGTCAGACTTGTATTCAAAATTCTCATACTGCATTTTAACAACTTTTGTGATTTTCTTGTGGAATGCTACAATAATGCAAGAACTTCTATAATAATGTTACTGAATGCCTTCACAAAGCCCACAAAAATGGCAAAGACTGATGTTTACATTCAGCCCTTTGATCTAATTCTTTTGCAAAAATCCTCCCTGCTCTTGTCTTAAAATATTTTTTAAAATTTGTTCTTATTCTGCTTAAATGATGCAAGAATGTTGTCTGCGATTAGCAGCAAGTTTATTCCTTCACATTTTTTGCAGTTGCCTAAATCAGCTTTTCTTGGTAGTTTAACTAGCTCTAGACTTCTGGTAGGTCTTCCTCATGGTAAATCTTTAAGATCTTCCTCATTCTAAATCTTTCTAGTAGTTACGGTCTATTTATTCTGCCTTTAACATATTTGAGCAAATACTATCCTCCTCACATTCATTTCCATTGTATAGAGGTTCAACAGCTTTCTGCACTAGCACTTCTGTAATTTTAGATAGAGAAACATTCAGATCTTGGTAGGTATCTACTGTTTCTAATGAATCTGGTCTATATAAGATGTTCTGAAGTGTTCTCACTTTTCTTATCCTTCCATTTTATATCAATTTACTGGAAACTACAAGTTACAGGTTTCAGTAGAGTGCTTGGTTTCACTAAAGTCTTTGCAACTACTATGTCTTTTCCATTCACTGTTCTGCCAATCTCAGCATCATCTTAAAATGGTATAAGTTGTTATTTTATATTTGCACCCAGATCATTGTTGGGAACTTTCATTACTGTTAGGGTTAGTAACAACCCCTGCAGAATCCCATTAGAAACACATCCGTTTCCCACTGATGAATAAAAAATGTCAGCAGGCCACTTCTTAATCTATATGCTTTGTCTTTATCTTTAACCTTCCCACCCCACTTGCTTGTTGCAGAGCTGACTGGGAAAGAAAAGATGGGTATAGGATTACCTATGCAAATTCAAGGTGCATCCCAGCCAGAGGTCTCATAGGACATACCATTATTGAATAGCTATGCCCGTTTTGCTTTATGCGCAGAACTTAAGGAGACCTAGTTCACTGTGCTATGTTCTAATGTGCATCACAGAAACAAGGACAGTAGCACTCTCTGCTTCATACCTGCAACGGTCTGGCCAGCCTACACACATATCCATCTCTTTCTCAACATTGACCTATCCCCAGTTCCAACAATTCTGTAGAATACCTAAACTAACTAAAGATACCATTCATAGCCACATTATTCCATCCCAAAAATCTGCCTGCCATGATGCAAACTTTTTGACATCCAGAATTAATAGATTGACCAGTATGTAGTTATAAATATACCTAACCCTGATGGTATATTACACCAATATATTACTGGAGTCACAGCTAGCTTGTTGATGTATTAATGCAATATGTTAGGAGAGCACTAGCTCACTCCTATGATGTATAGTCACAATATATATCGTAAGAGTGAAGTACTTCAGTGATGTATAATGTAACAAGGGAAGCAACCTGAAGTAAATGAGATCCGAAGCAGATTTAGTTAAGATAATCAGTTAAGGTTAAAAACAGCAATTATAAAAGGGTGCCTAGAAGAGGGAGGGTGGAGTGCATTGGCCAAAATTCCATTTCCCTCACCACAGCAAAGCTTGCTGTGGATCAGTAGTCTATGGAGCAGCTGCCACCTTTAGTGATGCTACATGTGCAGAACCATTTTCCTCAAAAGAAACAGTTAAAACACTGGGCCTGAAATTCAGAGAAGCTGAGCAACAGTAGACTCTAAAACACTTCAATCTGGCCTCTTCCTGCTTGGTACTTGTTAATCATCAGACCTAGAGTTCTGATTTTAAAAAAAATGAGAGATAAAAACAAAAATTAGCTTGATAATGGCATATGACAACTATAACATTTTAAATATAAGATTTTTTCTCTTTTCAGAGGGAGACTTTTAATTATCAAGTTGCTAAACAATAAAAGGATTTAATTGACGCTCATCCAGAAATATCTACCACATTAGATGCACCTTTTTGAAGAACACTTGAGACCAGAACAAGGCCATAATCTTCATTGCAGAGATTTTAAAATCTTATGTATTGTTACATTACTGCAATGACATCAGAGTACTTATTGCAGTAGCTCATAGTACTATAAAACTAGTTTCCCCAGCCTGGTTGTGTGTGACAATGCTTAGCATCTTAAACAGGGATAAAACCAAAAGCAGCTCATTTCAATGTGAAAGTTCATGCCAAGAGGAAAAGAAATCCAAAACTCTCCAAAAATGTATGTGTTTAGTTTTATGATAAAATAATTCTGATTTTTATAAACACACTAATACTTTCAGCAGGTATATCATGCATAAGTTTCAGAACAATCATAAAAAGAAAACTAATAAGAGATATGTTTTCTTAAAATTATGACAAATTTGATGTCAACTACATAATTTGAATCTACTTTTCACAACATTTTACATGTATAATACATGATTCTGAACAGCAAGTTACATTTTTCAGAATTCAGGCAAATACAAAATAGCACATTTTAAACAGTATAAATAAATATGTAATACTTGGCTTTACTTTTCAAAGTGTTTAAAGTCTGCCCAAAAGTTCTTAACAACCAAGATTATTTTGTCAACCTATGAATAAACTTCCAAATACCTTTATAATGAAGTCAGGAGTGATAAACTGAGGCAACATCATATTTTGTGTGATAGAGTAACATTGTTAGTTGCAGTATTTTTTCAACATTTCTGACAAACAAACTTTGACAAAACATAATTGCACTGAAAAACATTTCTGGAAAATAAAATGAAGCTATATTACTTAATAAAAGTACTAAGTATGGATAACTACTGAAAGAAAGCTTCCCCCAATAGCAAAAGGCACAGAAATATGGTTTACACAGTGCTTACCAAAACCACTGAATTAGATGTCTCTAAATTAAGATATACAGTATTTAAAGAAGAAAAACAAAATTTCCAGCTGATAAGGCAGGTGAGTGATTTTTCTATTCACTATAGTTTATAACCAATTCTATGAGTCATGAAGTGTTCTACTTGCTGCAGATCTTTTATTGAATGAAAGATGACTTTCAGGATTGGCTGCAAATGTATTTTTTCCCCTCTTACTGGGGGGTGGGAAAAAAAGCCTGGCTGATCTTGTGTATTCCCTTGCTTACTTAACAGTATAGGTGCCCCAAAACATAAATCTCTCAACTGAAATGACCCTTAACATCCACTTACCCAATTCAAAGGGAAGAATGTTTTACCTTCTATTAATGCCACCCTGTGTTCAGCCCAGGTCACTTCAAGTAAGACCATCCTGACTTGTTGTACAAATTACCTCAGTGAGGCCAGAGTTTCATCCACTGTTTTTGAAGTTGTATGGTATTGTTTGTGGTCTATTGCACTTTAACAAAATAAAACTTTCATTAATAAAATCAAATGAAAGGCTGAGAAAAGAAGAAAGAATAGCAATTAAAGTGAACTGGCGACTGCTTTTAAATCAAAAGTGATAATATATTGCAAATGAATTTTTGTATTTCAAAGAATAAGTAGTACCAGGAAAGGATGATGCTAGTTTTGATTCTAGACTCAAAATGTCCCTCTTTTACATATGGTAATACATCACTGAGCAGATGAGGAGCTCAGATAAAAATTTGTTGTAATATAATCTCTTGGTGCCCAATGTTCAAAACCAAACGTTTCTACCATGCATTATTCTTCTCTATTTTCACGACAGTTTTTAATAACTGTATGAAAAAGTACTATAGCTTCTTAACTACATCCAGCTCAAAAAGTGGGGCAGGAGAGAGAGACGGCAGCTTCTTTGCAATCTAATACTTTTGGCCTAAATTGAATGTTGTTTTACATTTAGTAGTGCAGCTATTTTGAAAGTAACAAATAAAATATGTAATAGCCTGTAAAAAAAAAGTGGCAGAAGATGAAATCTCTGCGTTTTATCTTAGCAAAAGATCACAGCCAAGTTAAATTTGCAAAGGAATATAGAAATAAACACTACAGTAAACATGTTATTAAGTCAGCCACCATGACATTCCTGTAAATACTTGAATATTAGCACAACTGCTCCCAGAATGTGGTTCACCAAAACTTCTAAAGCTGAACCCACAGCAGATCCAGCACCACTTGTGTGGCAGACTAGTCCAGTGGTTGGTATAGAGAGAGAAGAGAACCCTCTTTAAATCCAGAACAAGTGTTAGACAGAGGGCAGCATTTATTCAGTGGGAATCTTGCTATTAACCAGTAGTCAAGGATTTTATTCAGGGCCCTTACATTCCCTGAGTACAAGAGCTGAGATTCTGCCCTGCAGCAGCATGAAGATTTAGACACAGTGCCTTTTAACCTCTCCTCTGATCAATGTGACTGCAAAGTGTTCAGTTCTACCTAGCACAAAGTCTTCAGTCTGAACATATAAATTTTTAACTACAGAGACTTTATAGTTGTGCAAATCTCTAAGACTACAACATGTGGGCTTATTTCTATATTTAAGAGTTTTGCTTCTAAGCCACCATGTGGCTTAACCCATCAAGAAAAGTGTGGGATGTTCTCCCTATAAGCCAACTGAACGGTTATAATTGAGCTGCATTCGAGTTACCTCGTATCACCGCTTTCCTAACCCAAATTCCTTAGGGGTTTATAAACTTCTAAAAACAATCCCCCTAAATGTATATAGCCAATATTTTTATAGTCTTTCAGAACTTTTTCCCTGAGAATATAAATATAAAAACCTCTTTAAAAATATTAAGGTTGACAAAAATAATGATGCCAGGAAAACCTTCACAGGTCACCATGACTTAAGGGAGAGAGAGAAAAAAAAGAGTGAAAAGAAAAAGTGAAAAGTATGTCATTTCTTAATACTAAATCTGCTGGCTTCATTAAGCAGTTTTTGAACTTAGTTGTATACCTTACTCAGACTAAGATTTAATCCACTGCCCATACTACTTTTGATATGTTATCCTATAATTTTACTACAGGTTTTAGGTAGGTTTAATCAAAAGACATACAAACTTTAGTAGGTTTCTTTATGACAAGTCTAAATGTCTTCTGGGGTTATATTTGCTCTTCTGGAATTCAGGGTACCATGTCAACTATGTTGTCAACTTTCAGAACCCTGAACAATCGCAAGATAAAATTTGCAAGACATTTAACCTTGCTATGACACATAATTTCCCCCTTTTCAAAAGACCCGTATGCTCTCCTTGTATCCCTTCATGAAAGAAGGAAAGAAATATTTACTTATAACAACACTTAGGAATCCAATATATTTCATGCCTTAAGGCAACGGTTTATACCCATTGTATCCCACTGAGCGAGAGCTCCGCTGAACTGGTAGATGACAGTTGAAGTTTATATTCAGGCTTTGGAACTGCTTTCTGTTTTGAAGTATGTTCAGTTTCACCTCTGTTGGGCTGCTTTTCTTGAGACTCAGTCATTTGCATACAAGCAGTCTGAGGTTTCACCGAATTTTGTCCTTTTCCAAGTTCAAAACTGATAATGAGTGATTTAGCTAGAGAGTCCAATTCATTAGCAAACATAAAAGACCTTGGTATTTCATGGATAGGATTGTTTGTAGAAGAAGATAATGTAAACAAATTACAGTAATTATTAAAATACCCAGCTAAGGTGCAAATTTTTTCTGTATAGCTTCTGAGCTGGTCTGTATTTCTATATGATCCTGTGGAAATTAAAAACAAAAAGAATCAATTATGATATTTAGCTATACTGTATGTGCATACCCATCTACCCTTCTTTAATTCTAATTAGGGCATCTCTACATGTGGCAAACAATTAAGAGGTGAAGGCAATGAATGTAAACGTATGTTAAAACCCTTGCAGGCGCCTACTAAATACTAAAAGGAATTGTAGTTAGTTGTAGCTGAAACCTCCAGCCATTTTAATTACACGTGAAAATATCCCCAAAGGGATCTAAATATTGTCAACTAACTGTACATTGTTAGTTGATAATCCTTAACTGTCCCCATGTAGATATGATGCATCAGGACAGCATCTTATAAAATGAGTTCTTGCTCACAAAAGCTTATGCATCTCTAATTCAGTTAGTCTTTAAGGTGCATCTCTATCCTGCCTTCTGTATCCTTTAAAACATGTTAATAAATTGACTGTATAATAAACTTTAACATCAGGAATCAACTGAGGAGGCTAAAAGTATATGGGACTCAGACCCCAGGCAAAGGCTCCCAGTAACTGAAACTAGTACATTGATGACATTCCAGATATGTATAAAGGAAATGAAATCTTGGTTATCTATAGGCAAAAATATTTATGACAATTCTGACTTTAACTTAATCGTTCCTCTGTTAGGTGTTCAAGGCTCAAAACACTTTGCTTCTCTATGTAAGGTTTGAAAAAGGGCTCTAGGTATCCTTCAAAAGAGACTTCCAGCAATATACCAAGAAAAAAGGAAAAATAAATTTGGATAACCAATATGCAAAAACCAAGCAAACAAGCCAGCAAGCAGTTTAAAATAAGCCCTCACTATCTGGCATCCTATACATACCATAAAGAAACTACCCTCCCTCACTCTGTGAGGATCTTCTTTAGTATAAGGTTTTCCAGTAAGATACATAGTTATGCAACTAAATACCTTGTAATGAAGAAACAACAACTTGACAGACTTTATCCATGCACTGCTCCAATTCCAAATATTTCGCAGCAAGATTAGTTGCTTTTATTATTTCCTGGAAGGCAGACTCTTCTTCTTTTAATCGAAATCCCATTATTTTCTGTATTAAACAGCATATCAGTAAATATACATATCAGTAAATTCAATATGCATGCAATGTATACTGCAATATACATATCTCAGTAACGCCTAATGGTTAGAATTGTTGAAAATGTATTAAAAACAGTTTTGGCAGAAATGGCAATTTTAGCATTCTTACTGTGAATATCAGCTGGAGCTGTAAGAACACGATTTTTTTTTACATCCGACTGGTATACAGCTCTGGTATCTTGGTCAATAACTCCTTTTGTGATTCAACATCAAACCAAATGCTAAAAAGTAAGGTTTAACCAACTGCAGCCATAGTCTTGAAGTGACTGCACTAACATGCCTGTACACTAATGCCAGGAGCCTGGGCAACAAGCAGGAGGAGCTCAACCTCCTGCTCAGTGCAAAGAATTATGAC
>NW_017728907.1:3795403-3842968 GCF_001723895.1 Crocodylus porosus | reverse complement strand
CACCTTCAAGAGTAAATTGGATGCTTATCTTGCTGGGATCCTATGACCCCAGCTGACTTCCTGCCCTTTGGGCAGGGGGCTGGACTCAATGATCTCCCGAGGTCCCTTCCAGCCCTGATGTCTATGAAATCTGTGAAACATTATTTCATACATGGCTTCAAAAAGACCTATTTAATATGAGATAAGTTCATAGACATTTTAGGGTTCACATGTCCCTTAAGTTTATCATATATTATGTACTCTACAGTTCTGCATTACAATTTTTTTTAAGTATTCTTTATCACTACAGCTGCAATGCAACCTCTCCAATGTAAGAGATACTGCAGAGTTATTCAAAGTGACACCACATATATAGGTCTCTACAAAAAACATCAGAGCCTTCCCAGGTCTCCTCCTCAAGTTAATTGAGAAACCTACATCATGTGCATGCAAGTCAAATGGTTCCTTCCAACCAGTGATATCATGTATTGTTTAAAGATAATTTTCACCCTGCATCATGTTATACAATTGCCTAAACCTTAAATCCCTCTGGGAGTTATCCCATCTCTAGTCTGGATTAGATTGTAATTTTCCATCAGCAAATTCTGCCATCTTGTCATTTACCATTTTTCTAGGCTATTAACAGGCCACCGCAGAACCCTGGTTCCCTTGTTTAAACTTTCTCTCCATTTTGAAGACTGACTTTTCCCCCGCCTACTTCTGTACTAGTATCTAAACCACAACAACTGTTTACTTCTTGTTCTATACATCCCTAGTTTTCTTGCTAGTATCAGGATTTTTAAAAGTCTAAATAAATTTTATTTCCCAGGTCCCCACTATTTTGTCAACTACTATCAAATAACTCGTATAGACTGGAGGGTTATTTTGCAAACTGTAACTGATCAGAGTTAATCATTTTTTGTTCAAACAAATGGAGAAATATTTATGCAAACATAAAAGAAATAAAAGATCAGGAATAAAAAAGAAAAAAAAGTTACAGAAAAGTTAACTTTGCCACAAAACACACACAAATGTTACTCCCCTTTCAAGCTAAACATTTAATTAAAGCTGAACTTTAATTTCTGCAATATAATTTTGTGAAAGGCATTCCTTACCTTTCTGCAGTCTGGCAGGGTATTTTCAATGGATGTAGCCAAAGCAAGAGCATTATTCTTTACTTGATTTTGAATCTACAGAAAGATTTTTAGTTGTTATATTTGTATACATTATTTAACTCCACAATATAAATATAAGTTTCCATTCTAGGAGCAGCATATGCACAATTAACAAAAAAACTGCTTAGAAAGAACAATAAACGCAGAATGAAGTTTCTATAATGCTTTGACCTTCTTAAAAAAAAAAATAACCATCTACAGATTTCATTAACTGCGTATGAATCATACAATCATAGAAAATTAGGGTTGCAATGGACCTCAGGAAATCATCTACTCCAGGGGTGGGCAAAATACAGCCTGGGGGCTGGACGTGGCCTGCCAGGCCATTCTATCAGACAACGGGGCCCCTAAAAATTTAGAAAATTAATATTTATCTGCCCTGGGCTGTCTGTCATGTGGCCCTCGATGGCTTGCCAAAACTCAGTAAGCTGCCCTCTGCCCAAAATAACTGCCCACCCCTGATCTAGTCCAACCCCCTGCTCGAAGCAGGACTATCCCCAACTGTATCGTTCTAGCCAGGGCCTTAAAAACCTCCAGAATAGAGCAGAATAATCACTTCCCTTGATCTGCTGGCAGTGCTCCTATTAATGCAGCCCAGCATGCCATTAGCCTTCTTCACAACAAACACTTTTGGCTCATATCCACCTTATTGTCCACTGTAACCCCCAGGTCCTTTTCTGCAAAGCTGCTGCTCAGCCAGTCAGTCCCCAGGCCATAGCAGTGCATGGGATTATTCCATCCTAAGTGTAGGACTGTGTTCCTGTCCTTATTGAACTTCATGAGATTTCTTTTGAGGATCCATATGCAATAGATTAAACAAGCCATATAACCAGTTTTAAAAATTTTAGATTTTGCTGTACGAGTAACCACACACAGGTTCTTAAACGGTATAGACTGATGTAACAATTATATCACTACCAAAGTGATACAAACTGTTACATACCAGCATCTTCATGATTTTGTAGAGAACGTGTAATTCCAACTTCAGCCCTGCTTCATTTGGGATCGAAGTTCAGATGATTCATTAAAGTTAGGATGACAATATACCTGTGATGGTCCAAGAAAAGTTTGAGGCAAAGATTTTTGTGGATAATATCTTTTATGGACCAGCTGTATAATTAGAAAATACAGTAAAAGCTGTGTTCATGACATTCTACTATCTAGAATACCCTATTAACAGGAATTTCTGGCCAGCTGGCTGTATGCGGGGAAAGGAGGGAAGCTTGCATGCAGCGATGGCAACCGCCACCCACCACCCTGTGCTGCCACTGCTCCACGTGCAGCCATTGCTGCCACCCCCCCACCTCACCCCCAGTTCCGTGTGCAGCCACCACTGCCACGCCCCTACCCCCAGGGGTTTTCAAGAAGGTTGAAAATCTCTGCCTTAGATATCCGGAGTTTTTAGATGTCCGGCACCCCATTTACCCCACTCATGACAGTTAACACAGCTTTTACTGTATATAGACAAGGTTTTGAGTACATAGTTACAGGAAAGAGAGACCTGAGGAAGCTGAAAGCTTGTCTATCATCCTCCCAACTATACAGTTGATCCAGTAAAAGATATCACCTACAAAATTCCTTGTTCCTGGATGACTTAGCAAAGTTTCATTGCTACTGGCTTTGTTAGCCTTCTACAGTCCACTGTGACCATGCCAATCACGAGGGACCTACCGAATTTATGATTGCACAATTTAAGCAGAAACTGCAAATTTGGGTGGGCTCCATGGAAAAAAAAAATGCTTACCAGGAAGCAGAAGCCCTGCACTCTTGGACCACATGTGGGGAGGGAGGGAGGGCGGGGCAGGGGACAGGGAGGAGGCTGAGGCAGGGCTACTTACAGAAGGAAGCATGGAGGATGAAGGCAGTAGCTACCTGTAGTCTGTGTGTCTTTCACTGCGAGCAGCACCTACCCCCTCCTCCACCGCCTCTGCCCTGTGCTCCAAGAATGAAGGGCTTCACACCCTTTTCTCTCCTCAGCGGTAAGTTTTTTTATTTGTTTTTGCAGTGAGGCCACCAAGATTGCAGAGCCTGCCACTTGAGGATGGTCCAAAACTGCAGCTTAATTACCTCAATTAAGCCCAGGGAGGTCATTAATCCATGCTTAACAACATGTATATTAATGGCTTCTCCAGGCTTAATCAGTATAATTAAGCTGCAGTTTCTAGCCATGTATCTGCGGAGAAGAGCAGGACTGCTGGGACCCCTCGGTCAGAGGTGTGGGGGTGGCCCTGCTACACTCCGCCCATGAAAATGGCAGCTAGCCCCAGGATTTGCCCACAAAAATCAGCCAGCCGCCTCCTTGAGTTCAGCAGACTCAATCACCAATCACCCATGAATCTGTAAGTATTGTCAGTTAATGCCAACATTTCTTCAGAAAAAAGAGTAGCATAAAGAGAATCTCTTTTTGAGAGTGAAGTTACCCATGAGGAGATAAGGGTTATAGATAGGCACCATGAACAACTGTGCCAAATAGAAGGTATTTGGGAAATGCGTATGATCCACTATAACTGTTTTGTGTGGCAAGTCTATTTTATAATAAGTGGAAGATATGTTGGGGCAGTTCAGCCCTGAATGCTTAGTGTAGGATAAATACATCATGAAAACAGCGTAACTGATAAGCTTGATGTATGATAAGCCCCCTCCGCCTTTTTAAATCTGTAAAATTGTTCTGCCTGCCCATAACGGTACACTCATGGACTGCAAGATGGACAAAAAACGGCCTGGATCATCAGGCTCAAAGAGAAGAAATTAATGGCCTAATACCAGCTGCCAACAAGATATCAAGGGGGGTGCCCCCCAGGGATCAGTTGTGAGGCTGGTCTGGTTCCATATCTTCATCTATGACCTGGAAGATGAGATGGAGTGCACCCTCAGCAAGTTTGCAGAAGACACTATGCTAGAAAGACTAGTAGATACACTGGAGGGGAGAGGTAGGATTGAGAGAGATATTGACAAATTGGAGGACTGGACCAAAGAAAATTTCCTGAAGTTCAATAAGGACAAATTCAAGGTCCTTCATTTAGGACGGAACAATCCCATCCACCCCTGCCAACCCACCACCCAACCGCAGCCGACAATAAAACGGGTAAAGGCTAAAAGTGCTTGCTGGCTAAAAAAAAGGCTAAAAAAAAAAAGGCTAAAAGTGCTTATTGAAGGTTAACAGCATACTGGACTGCATTAGTAGGAGGGTTCCCAGCAGATCGATGGAAGTGATTATTCCCCTCCGTTTCACACTGGTGAGGCCACATCTGGAGTATTGTGTCCAATTTTGGGCACCACACTACAGAAAGAATGTGGACAAATTAGAGAAAGTGCAGTGGTGGCAACAAAAATAGTTAGGGGGCTGGAATAATGAGAGGGTGAGAAAACTGGCCTTATTTAGTCTGGAGAAGAGAAGACTGAGAGGGGATTTAGTAGCAGCCTTCAGCTATTTGAAAGGTGGTTCCAAAGAGGTAAGAGCTACACTGTTCTCAATGGACACCTGCAGAAGTTAAAAAAAAAAAAAAAAAACCCACAAAAAAACCAACAAACCAAACAAACCTGGAGCTTTACTTTAAACTTAGCACATTTCTGCATCAAGCCCTGCACGTGCCCAGAAAGGCAGTACTTTAGTTGGACCCTGCTCATATAGATCAGGTGCTTTAGTGGGGCTTTTTTGGCACTTTTATCTAATAGCTGATTGAATCTGTTTTAGATAAAAGCACCCAAAAGCCCCACTGAAGCACCCAATCTATACAGATGCTACAGAGCTGGGTCAAAGTAATGCGCTGCTGCTTCCAGTAAAGCACATTTGTTTGGTTCTTTTTTCCACCTCTGCAAACAACCCTCAGGACTTCTCTTCTCTGGACTAAAGGCCCATTCCCTCAGCCTCTCATCATAAATCATGCGGCAGCCCCCTATTTCTGTTGCCCCCTCTGGACTCTCTCCAATTTGTCCACATCTTTTCATAAAATAACCCCGAAAATTTCACAAGCCATAGTGTAAATTTCTAGCCTAGAACAGGTTAACAGTATGTTGGCCTGTGGATGTCACTAACCTCTGTCCCTCAAGCCACACACTACTTAAAAAAAAAAAAAAAAATCTCAAAACTCTTTGCTTTCATTACTCACCTCATTTTTTGGATACTGCTTCAAAAGTTCTTTCTGCATTTCCCTCGTTTTGTTCTGTACAGAAGCCAAAACAAACTCCAGTCCTGAGACTACACCACCATAAATGGCAAGTATAAAATCTCTCTTTAGAAAAAGAGTTCAAAACATTAATGCTCATGTAATAGACAAAATATTCAAATTGTTACAGTAAATATATCAATGACAGACAAACTGAAAGAAAATGACTTCGCTCTAATGTTCTTCATTCTTAAAAATACACAAAATGCCACATGCTTAGCTCTACTGATACGATTTTCTTCTCTTAATAAAACAATTTCTAGTATCTGGCAATTAGTATGAACACAAAACAACTGTATTACAGCTGTCAATGCACTGTGACCTGGACTACAGCAATTATGTATGGACAACTATGTTGGTTAGAGGCATGCTTTTTGGTTTTATTGTTATGACCCTAGTATGGATACAGTTTACATAAGCACAGAACAGAAGGTGTTTATACTGGCATAGCTTATGGAAATGAGTTATACTGATGTATGGGTTTCTTTTTAGCAGTGCAGCTGCATCCACCATTCCATTCACTTTTACCATAAGGGTATAATTAAAACATTGTAACTTTTGTATGTATAATTAAAACAAGCACTTAGGCTTATAAACAACATTTAAGTTGAAAAAAAAAAAAGTTCCATTGAATTACCAAGATGAGATGCAAGACCAAATTCTGTGTTATAGATGCATACCATATTGTGGGGACAGAGATTAAATCCAATACAATAACTCTGAATAACTATACAAATGTGAATATTAGGACATTAATATTTGAAAATCTTAACACAAACAATTAATATAAAAGTATATTCTTTATTTTGGCATTATCCTATGAAGTAGTCATCACGTAAAAACATTTCTCCAGTACTCATCTTAGAAGTTACTGTTTCCAACAACCTGCTGTTTTTACCTGTATGCTGGTTGTGTCATCTTTGTTCTCTTCAGAAAAGTATAGATCAGATCCTGCGAGTGCTACCAAGTGTCCCACATGTTTTGCTGCTTGTTTCACTGTTTGTATTATTTTGTTCTGAGCTTCGCTTACCATTGAAGGTATATCTGAACAACAACCCTGAGCAATGAAAACACATTAATCATTTAGATAGGAAAATTCTGTGGTGAAAGTGCAAATATTTTCAACTTCATACATACAACAGGTCTTGAAACTATACTGAAATGGTTATCAACATTATCTCTCTGTTACCAATCAATGGAACAAAAATATTTAGAACTAGAGAGAAAAACTGTTACTAGTGCACTACAGAATTATGCATCTACACGTGCATATTAATGCAGAGCAATAAACCCCAGTACTTAGTGCACCAGAATTTATTGGTCCTGGGCACTGCATATACATGTGCACCTGGGACCAAAGCCCGTTAAGCCAGGTTGGAGCAGCACCGGCTGGCAGGGGATCCAGGGGGCTAAGGGGGCAGGTCTGCCAGGTCGGTGCTGCTCTGACCTGGTTCAATGTGTTGCAGAGGGAATAGCTGGGGCACAAGGGTGCTTCAGTGCAGGGCTAGCCAGCAGGCAGATGCAGTTAGGGATCTTCTGGAAGGGCTAGACATTTTTAAATCTGCAGGTCCAGATGTCCTCCACCCAAGGGTGTTGAGGGAGCTGGCAGGGGTCATCGTGGAGCCCTTGGTCCAACTATATGAGCATTTGTGGTCATCTGGCCAGGTGCCGGGGGATTGGAAACTGGCTAATGTGGTCCCAATTTTCAAGAAAGGAAGGAAAGAGGACCCAAGTAACTATAGGCCTGTAAGCCTCACCTCGGTGGTCGGGAAGATCTTGGAGAGAATCATCAAGGAGCACATCTGTGGGGGGCCAGCAGGGGAGATCATGCTCAGGGGCAATCAGCATGGGTTCATCAAAGGCAGGTCCTGCCTGACCAACCTAATTGCCTTTTATGACCAAGTAACTAAATCCTTGGATGATGGTATCGCCGTGGATGTAGTCTTTCTAGACTTTAAGAAGGCCTTTGACACTGTCTCTCACCCCATCCTCATTAATAAATTAAGCAACTGTGGCACTGATGCCTACACAGTTGGATGGGTAAAAAATTGGCTGATGGGGCGCACCCAGAGAGTAGTGGTGGACGGGTTGTACTCAACCTGGTGAGATGTGAGCAGTGGGGTACCCCAGGGCTCAGTCCTCAGGCCCGCACTGTTTAACATCTTCATCAGCAACTTGGACGAGGGGGTGGGAAGCACGCTGTCCAAGTTCACTGATGACACTAACATGTGGGGCGAGGTGGACACACTTGAAGGGAGAGTGAGGCTGCAAACCGATTTAGACAGACTACAAAAGTGGGCAGATGAGAATAGGATGGGCTTCAACGTAGACAAATGCAAGGTGCTGCACCTTGGGAGAAGGAATCCACAGCATATATACAGGCTGGGGAGTTCCCCTCTTGAAAGCACAGAGGTGGAATGGGATCTTGGAGTCATTATTGACTCCAAGATGAACATGAGCTGCCAATGCCAGACCACAGCCAGCAAGGCCAGCCATACCTTGTCATGAATCCAAAGATGCATCTCAAGCTGGTCCAGAAAGGTGATACTTTCCCTCTATGTGACTTTGGTCAGGCCACAATTGGAGTACTGAGTCCAGTACTGGGTGCCACACTTTAAAAAGGATGTGGCCAGCCTGGAGAGGGTTCAGAGGAGGGCCACCTGCTTGGTGAGTGGGCAGCAGGACAGGCCCTATGAGGAGAGACTGAGGGACCTGATCTGTTCAGCCTCAGCAAGACGAGGCTGAGGGGGAACCTGGTGGCTGCCTACAAATTCATCAGGGGAGATCAACAGCAAATAGGTAGGGCCCTTTTCTCCCCAGCACCACCTGGGGTGACAAGGAACAATGGTAATAAGCTGATGGAGAATAGGTTTAGGTTAGAGATCAGAAAGCAATATTTTAGAGTTAGGGTGGCCAAAATCTGGAACCAATTTCCCAGGGAAGTGGTCCCTGCCCCTTCCTTAGGCAAATTCAAGAGGAGGTTCGATGATCACCTGTCTGGGGTCTTGTGAACCCAGCATTCATTCCTGCCTGTGGCAGGAGGTCAGGCTAGATGATCTGTTCAGGTTCCTCCTGACCCTAGCTACTATGAAACTATGAAACCTTCATGCCCCAACTAGTTGTGTATCAGCATCTACATGTGCACTGCTGCAGAGTAAAAAATGCTCAGCTATTAGTGTACTCCAACCTAATAGTTCTGTATGTGTAGACACAAGACATTTACTGCAGAGTTAGTCAACTCCACAGTAAATGTCTAGAGTAGATGCACCCCTATTGGAGGAAACAGAACCAATAGGTATAAAATACAGTTGCCAGAAAGTTTACATAGGATGACACTAAACAGACAGTGATAAAGGGCAAGTTATAAAATATTACACATTCAAGTTTATTCACTTGTAAGTTGAGCATGACTCGAGAAGGTGTTTAGATGTATAGATAGATGTGCATCAGGTAGGCACCAGACTGCTATTGAAAAGCCTATGGTTAACACTATAACAGTGTGCACACATTTCTAAAATGTATTTTCTTCTCTCTCTTCATAGAAAATATAGTTTACCTGCAGTAGTAATTGTAAATAACCTCCCAAGTTTTTTATTTCCTGTCTCAATTCTTCAATTTTTACTGAATCGGTGCACTTTTGGAAGTTATTAAGCCAATGCTTTGTTAGAACAACAAGCTGTTCAAAAGCAGAGGTAATTCTGATGCTGGAGGTCTGAGTACCACGATCAAGAGAAAACACTATAAAAGAAATAGCATATTAATGAGAAGGAAAATCAAGAACCATTTATAATTACTACTACTAATAATAATGTAAAGTAGACACAAAGCAATAAAATGCATCACAAAATAAATGGTATGAAAGATCTTGTTTGTTAAGACATAGTAAGCTTACAATTCTCTTGACTTTCTTCATCTTGCTGTTTATAGGCTTTTGAAATTAAAGTTACTTCAGTATGAATTGTAAACAAATTAGTTAGGAGACTATCTGCTATACTCCTTTCTTCTTCTTGTTTTTGTCTTAGTATATCCAAAGCCGAGCCAATTAATTCTTTGCAAATTCCAGGTAGAAATAATTCAGAAGGATTTGAACACATACTTCTGCTTTTATTCAATGAACCTGTATTAAAAAAAGAAAATGAATCAGAAATTCCTTGCATATAGCATTGGGTCTGACAGACGATCCCTTGTCATAACAATTTTATGTTATTCCCTTTTGCTGCTAACTAAGCTACTGAAGTATAAAAATGGTTAGTAAAAATAAAATACATGCATTTTTCAATTGATAAAAATATTTATATAGAAAAACATATTTTTTTAATTCAGCTAAGATAATGAAAATAAAAAGCAAACAGCTTTATAACAAAACTTTCCTTTCCACTTGCAATTAAGTAGTCACAACAAAATAATAAAATAACTGACCTTAAATGACCGTGTGAAGAAAAATGAAAAATTATTTAGGAGGTTCAAATAGTTTTATTTTTAAGAAAAAACATTTTCACACATTTTAAAATGTTTCCAAATTTTCATCATTTAACTGAAACAGCAAAAACAATTCCAGATAAGATTAGTAATGCCTCAAATGATATAAATCAAAAGTAACTAGCAGATGGAGCTATATATTAGCATCGTCCAAGTTAACCTGCACTGTTAAAAAGGATTATATTATATAGACATAGGACAGATTTAGGTAGAAAATCCCATTAACACCTACCAACAAGCAGCCTAACACCCATTATAAAAGATATAAAATCTCTTTTGTAAAGCATCATGGTTTCCATTTTCTTTTCAATCAGGCAAATTATCAAATTATTAAACTGCTTGTTTTTTCATTAATAAACAATGAGGTCCCATCTTTTCAGTATTAAATAAGGTAATCTGCTGTATACATTTAAAAAAAATACCTGATAACTGTGAAATTTGTAAGTTCTGGATTGGATGCATTTTTATGCTAGACAGACAATCAGAAATTCTTCGATTCTTCATGAAACTTCTGCTCCTAGAAAAAAAAAAAAAAGAATGGTGGTAGAGAAAACACATGATGGACAAGTCTTTAAATTCATCACTTTACATTTGCTTATAAGGGCAGTAAAAGTCGCCTCACTTTCCTTTTAGTAGTTGGAGTAATATAGAGCAGGCTCCTTATGTACCAATAACTACTGAATGTAGTGAATATTGCCCTCTAACATGCAATTTGAGCCAAGAAATAATGATCAGGGCAGACTGTCAGTTGGGTAAATTATCATACTTCCATTTGAGTCAGAGCTACATCTTACAAAACCTGAAGACATGTACCACTAACTAGTAACTAAAATACATTCTATATATTCCCTTGAATTTGTCATGAAGAGCTTGATGGACAATCAAAATAAGCAAAATTCTGGCTCCCACAAAAGACTCCTTCATCCAAGTCCAATTCCTAATAATCCAAATGGACGTGTTAGCATATTAACTTCCTACATACAAATCCCATCAACTTCAATCCCAGAATTCTTAGGATACGATGCAACTGTCCTAACCCCGTCACCAAATACGAAGTCAAATTAATATGCACATCATCCTCTTTCTGTAACTGCTAAGTACAAATCTTTGTTCATAATCCAAAGGAAACTGCACTAAACATTGATGTCTTGGGTTGTTTTTTTTATGAAAACCTTTGTTTTTTGTTTTCAATATATGTGTGTGTATGTGTGTGTGCAAAACACACACACACACACACACACACACACACACACCAATGTTGCACGTGGCAATGCAATTGTAATTTTTGCACAGATTGGTGGAAAGTAAACTCTAGATTCCCTCTTAGCACAGATAGGGACAGAAATAAACAATATTGGATTCTTCTATTCTTCGTTCTGCCATCAGGTGGATTGGAAACTTCTAAGCACCAGACTGATCTGGCCACAGTCCATGCAGACTAGGCAAAACAGACTCTTTCACCTATAAGATGTTCTTCTTAGCAATTTAGGTAGCTTGAAATGTGTAATGAATTTTATGAATACCAGGTTTTCTTCCAGTCATTTAAACAGAATAATGCCCTCCATTAGCAATATGAAGATTGTGGTACTACTCAGGTAGATCAAATATGCTACTGCTGTAACAATGCAGAGTGTAAAAGGACCTGCCTTTACCTTGGAGACTGACCTTAAATTGAGGCAAGCTCAAAGAATTAAACTTAGAGATGCAGATAGAACTTTTATTTTTCCTCAAAACAGGGAAATTCAATTCTATCTGTTTTTCCAATGAAGAACTGAGTCAGAGGATATGGACAAATATAACTTTTAACCTGTTTTAAAAGGGAGAGGAAGCTGCCACTCTGGAGCATGCATCAGTTTTTACATGTAACATGGGCATGCCCCTGTTCCTGTAGCAATACAGGTTAGGTAACTTGCTGTAACTTAAATTGTGAATGAAACAAAGTTAAACAGGAGAAAGCACCCAAAACAGTTCCCAAAATTGTACTAATGGATATGAAAAAAAAAAGGGAATGGAAAAATGTTCCCCACACCGCAACTCTAAATCTGATACCTGGAAATCCAGGTATCAAACCCCCTCAAAAAAACCACAAAAAAAACTGTGGAAAAAAAGCAGTGTGGGGGTGCAGTTCAGGAACATGCCCTGAGACAAACAAATGCTTTGACATCTGGCCAGAGCATCTCCATGGTGCTCCTGCTGCCTCAGCATGCTTCGGCAAATAGGAGCAGGGCAAGGCTGCAGCATGACCCAGACCCAGGCGTTGTACCTGGCAAATATGTACATGGGGTTGTGGGGGGGGTTGTATGGGGAGCTGCCACACGCCTACCCCCCACCTCCCCTCTACAGTGCACAACCCCTGGTGCTGGCAGCAGCAGCCAGCCACTTGGCACAGCACAGCAGCCAGCCGCTCTGCACAACACTGCATAACCCAGGGTCTCTACATGACGAATGGACCTGACCCAACCTGCCCCACTAGCATACAGATTTGGACAGGACCAGGACAGGTAGGCTCCTGCCACCAGCCGCGGTTCCTGTCCAAAGCCATACAGTACTGGAGCAAGCCAGGCCGGGTTGGGTCCATTCAGCACATGGAGACCTTGGGTGAGGCAGCGCTACACTCCACAGGTTTGTGCCTGCAGCCACACCATGGCCCCAGTGGCCCCACTGGCTACTGCTGCCAGCGCCACAGGGGGCAAGTGGCAGGTATGTGGCAGTCCCTCCCAATGCCACACCCACAAACCCACCCATCCCTCACAACCAAACACAAACCCCAAATCCCCCTATACCCACACCCTGTACACCCACCCACAACCCCCCCACAGACTCACAAGCCCCCACCACTCCCCACTCCTCTGCAAACTCTCCACCCCACCCCCCCAATCTCACACCCTGTGTGCCCAGCTGCCAGAAAGGATGGAACTTGCTGGCAAGAGCTGTGGCTACAGGGGCAGCTGTCCCTACTTCCTGGTTAGCAAAGGGGTCAGGAGAGCTCTGATTTTTGACCTTGAGAAACAGAGGATTGCTTCCTTCCTCAGAGCTCCTTACAGAAAAAAGCTGACCTTTCTGGACCCTGTCTGGCTAACCTACTGGAAAGACGAAAATAAATTTCATACTGTCATCCAACCAGCTTCATTTTTAAAAGGCCAAAAAAAACAGAGGAACTGCTCATTTTAAAATATATTGATGTGGCTTGTTAGCATTCTCCTTTTATTTGCTATCCATTCTGTGAGATTCAAAATTCTCTTCCCTCCGCACGCTGTGGTCATTAACATCGTGAACTGCTAAATCAGGATTTGTAATACACTACAATTTTCTCCATCATCTGACATTTTGCAATGTTTGCAATGTCAATCAATTATTAGAGGTAACCCCAGTTTCAGATATTTAAAGTGAAGCAGTCTTTTCTTTCAGCTCATTTTTAAAGAGCATAATGTTTAAACAAACAGAACAAAAACAAATAACTCCTGGATCTCATAGTACAGAAAAATATCATTTCATTATTGTTCAGAACTTAGCTTTGGAGCACAAAACCTATTACTGTTCCAACACCATTCTATTGTTAAAACAATATTTAGACTAAAAATAAAGAAATGCCCGTCAGATTCCTTTCAAACAATTTTTATTTAACCCTGGAGTAGAATTTACTTTGAACTGTCAGCAGCACATATCAAAAATTTACAATCAGCTGAATCAAACCGCTTTACTGCAGAATAACAGTACCATATTGGTGCCCAGTAGCAAAGCTATAATTAAGGATCTGTCAGCATTTCCATTATAAATACTATTTGCAGGAGGTTTGCAATTCAGTCGTAAACACTGTTACAAGGCTAGAACTTCACATACAAGGTCTCATCTCAGCTGCAATTTACTCTTTAAAATGACGCTTTTAAATTACAGAAGTGTACAAAAAAGCCTTCAAAACCAGACGCCTTACTCTGTAATGCTACCACCTAGAAACATGATTTGAGGGGAAAAATTGAATCTATTTAGTCCTAATGTACTTTTGGTATTTTTGATTTTCTATATATACACACGGTAACTATTCTAGTATTAGATTTAATATTCACTTGACAGTAAAATACTAATCACTACACCCATTGAAAAAGCTATTAAGATGCACGCACGCATGCACATACACATTATACACTGATCCTGCAATTACAGGCAATCTGTAAAGAAGAAAAAACATGCCCTTTCTTAGTTTTTCTTTATGTATGAATGTGGCCTGAAATTTTCTGGGGGACCATTTAAAAAAAAAATCTATGCATTTATGCCATTAAAAATTTGGTCTGGTAGACATCATGGAATCCATTATATGGAATCTCCTTCACTGGAAGTTTTCAAGAATAGTCTGAACAGAAATCTGTTTAGGATGTTTTTAGAAATATTAGATCCTACAGCTGAGGAATAGATTGGATGAAATAACTCTTGAGATTCCTTACAATCTTATGACTGGGTGGATACCTAGAAAATTTGGGACACTGCAGATGCATAAAAAAAGTTACATTGATAATACAGGCAGTTTCTATTCAGACTTCTTTTTTCTATTTGAGTTAAACAGCTGTTAAAAAGAATACTTCTGTCAAAGCTGGAAGTAGAGTTTGGGAGGCTTTTACGATTAAAAGGTTCATCCTTGTCTTCACTATCTTAGTTCACCTGTCTGGAGCCTCTAAAGGCTTGTCTAAAATGGTGCTTACCTTGAGAGTTACATGACTGGTAGTTCAGTAAGATTCACTTAGATACTCTTCAAACAATTTCTTAGCTTCCTTTACCTAGTCAACAGTCAATTTTGTAAGAACTCAACTTCAGACGAGCGTTAAGCCTGAAACTAACATCTAATCTACACTACAATATTTTACCAGTACTGAATGAACGTACATACAAAGCTCATCTGTAGTCGTAAACAGTGTTTAAGACTGAATTGCAGCAGTCCCCCACCAGCAGTTACACCACCTCTTCCAAGTGACAAGTTTCTGTCTATCTGGAAGATGGCATATTGACACTTCCCAAGGTTCACTTCACACTCTGCCAGCACAGTAGCCACAGGGGAATTGCAGAGAGCCTCCACAGTGCATGGATGTCATGTATACATGTTCCAGTGGCTCAGTGGCAGCAGCCTTTGCTTGCCACCAGAACTTCTGCCAGCAGAACCAGCCAAGGGCAGAGAAGGCCCAAGAGTGCTTGTACCAGTATAGAAAAGCCAACCGAGCACATCTAGATGCTTTGAAGGGAAAGAAACATCTAGCTACAAAGCTTCACTTTACACCTAGGTAGAGGAAAACTAGGATCCATGAGTGGAACAAGCAATCTGAACAAGTAAAAGTCACTCTTTTACCACTGTATCTACCCGCACAGTAGTGGCTATGGCAGGCACAGCTGTGTGTGTCAGAGATGAAACTACTTCACACCTCTGACTCTGCTACACTAGCACAATAATCGACATAGCTCTAAAAAGACCAAGAGCAAGGGACAAGTTGTGTATGCAAGTCTTGATGTTGATATTTCTAAGGTCTTGCCCACACTACAAAGTTTTGCTATACTGGCAAACCCTTCAAGCAAATTCAGCTTATATCATTAAAAGCGTTTCCCTGGCAGCATATAGTTATACCAGTTTCCTGAATGCAGTAAGTTACACTGACAAAAGGTTTTGAACTGTTCAAGCTGCAGCTCCACCAGGACTTTTGCCAGCATATCCATGTCAATAGGGATGAGATTCCACACATGACATACAAGACAACTAAGCTAGGAAAAAGCTTCTCTCTCCTTCCTGTTTAAAAACTCCACAGCTTTCAAGCCTCCTTTATATCTCATTTAAAAAAAAAATAGAGAGCAATTTCATTTTTTAAAGGAAAGATATAAAATCCACCATATTCATAATAGCAAAATGATTAATTTAAGCCAATATCAACCTGTGGCTATTCTACCATACATAAAATTCCACTTGTCGATATTGGCAAAATGAGTGCAAAGGATCCTCCCCACCTCGCTGAGGTAGAGCAATGAGATTCTACCCCTCCTCTGAGTAAAATTATATTATTTAAGTTAGCTTTGCGATAAACCAAACAAAAAAGCAATACTTGTAAGTCATAGATCACAACCAGACATTTAATTTATTCAGACATTTAATTAGACAAGGAAACAGTTTTTTTTAAACACAATATTAAAAAATAATAGGACTTCAATAAATTACTTACCTTCTTCTAGAAAAGGAGGAAACTGATGTAGCTGTGAGGTCTGGTTCCCATTCATCAGCAGGATCATAAAATACATCATCAGCCTTGCTACTACCATTACTCTAGGAGTGGGGGAGAAAAAAAACTCTTACTCATGTTATAAGGAAGAATTGAGTATTAATGAAATGTGTAAGTTATTAGTAAGGATTCTATTTTTAAAATACTCCAAAACTCAGTTCACGTCCTTTTCAAATTCCAAGTTGACTACTGAGTTAACTGAGGATACTTGGTTTTGAAACAAAAAGCTTCTCAATTTTTTGTCCAATTCTTAACACTTTCTTTTTACCCATTTTTGCTAAGCTTTATGCAATGTTGAAGAAATGGGTAAGAAAAAAGCTAAGCTTTATGCAATACAGATATTGGAGAGGGAAGATGCATATACATACATCTGGAGCATTTCTCACTGAAAAACAGCATAAACCATTTACTTTAGGGGTTTTTGTGACCCATTTGACAGCTGTCCACAGTGCTGAATGGTTCAAAATTCACTTTCACCTCGGAGTATATACTAATAAATGTGATAAGTAATAATCCTATAACTTCAATTCAAATTTTCTATGTACCAAAGAAATCTCATAAAATTAGCACTGGAAAGCTGAAAAAGAGAAGAACTGTTGAGCCTTTTTTACAAATAGTTTTCTTGAGAAAAGATGGCATGTGTCTGAGAACACAAATATGCAGTTACATGTCTAAGAGCTGAGAAGTTATTACTCAACTTCTGCTCACTAAACAAGTGCATTGCCCAAGGAAGAATTGAGTAAAAACTAGATACAGGCTTCAGGATTTTCTACACTCTACATAAAAATCACTTATACAACATTTTCTTGCTTAAAATTTGACAACTTATAGATGCTTCTCCTGTTTCCTAGTACAGGAATCAATAAACAATTTTATTTCAAGATAGGAAGCTAAATTTTTATGATTAATGAAGATTTTCTTCAAGTGTTACAAACCTCATAGAGTTCTTTCATTGCTGCTAGTTTATACTCAAACTTCTCCAAGCTCCAGAAAGTTGCAATTCCCAGCTTGAGATTACGAACCTGCACTTGAACAGAAGGCCCAGTGGCACTTTCTTTGTCTGTTCCATCATGTCTAAAATTAAAATGAAATCTTGAACCATAATGACCAGATTAAAAGATTTTTAAAGGATCATTCTTAAGGAAACGGTTTGCCCTACTGTAATAGAAACAGTATTTTTGAAAGAATTGATCTTATTAAACAATACCTCATGCCAAGGAGTCAATAAAAATAATGTTGGTTCTGGTTTTGTAAAGAAAAAAAAAGCCTAAAAGGGAAAATATCTTTGTAATATAGTCAGCACCAAGGGGAAAATTCTAAGATGACAAGTACAATCCTGGCTCTTGATAAACCATAGCAGAAATCTGTAATGTTGACTTCTCTGATTGATGTAGATGTGAAGAGGGTAACATAGCTGTGCCAGCATAACTTCTAGTGTAGATGTAGTTATACTAGCAAAACTGTACTTTACTGATTATGATTAGTTTCATTCCAGTGGAAATAGTGGTACTATTGCTAGACTGGTACAAAGGCTACTTCACCTAATCGTATTTATACAAAGATAATTTTGCCAATTTGGTGTACCAGAATATGTCTGCTGACTCCTAGATAGATCTTGTTTTAGATGTAAAATTATCTTTTTACATTTGTATTTGATAATAAAATCAGTTTACTCACAATAGATTACAAGTTTAAAAAGGATAAAATCAGTTATAATTTTAGTTCAAGATGGGAAACTAATTTAGGGGAAAAGCTTGGGTTAACAGCATTAAGCAATTCCCCACCCCACCTCCTCCACCCCACAAAAGATCAACTTACTATAGCCAAAGTTATGTGGTTTAGTTTTTTTAAAATGCCCTACATTAAACTACATATTAATTGGATAACTTGAATACTCACCTGCAAAAAACTGTGTGCGCTCCTAATTTGCTACCAATTGTATTAGCCTCCTTGATCATCACAGACAGTTTCAAGGAATTCCAGTCTGGCTGAACTAAATACAAAATACATCATTCACATAATCAAAGATAGCAAAGCAAAATTTAAAAAAGCCACTAAAAAAAGGAGACCTCTAAAATAATTTAGTAGAAAACATACCCTGGATTTACGATATACTGATAAAATGAAAAGGCAGTTAACACTTTCACAGGATGTTTCAAAACTGAGACACCAGTTAAAAGCATGTCAAATATTTATACTGGACTGATTAGATACTAATACATTTTAATCTCCTCTATTGGTCTTCAGTCTCCCAAGTGCTACTTTCTGTTATTTCTAGTAAAGTTTATCCTGTGAGATAATGGAAAAATCTCTGAAGAAGAGCAGTAAGTACATAAACTTAGTGGTTCACTGAGCCATACCAAATGTGATCATAATAGTACTCATAGCCCTGCCTCAGGCACAAGTCTCAATCACATCCCAGCTAATAAAGATCCTGCAATTTCAGTACTAATGGGACTAATGTTCAGTACTAAATGTTGGAAAACAATAATCTACTAGGATCCAAAATCACCAAAAATGTAGCAACCAAGGAGAGGTACTACACTGGTCTCACAACAATATGTAAATAATTCTTTCTGCCAGGAGGTATGTCATCTTTATCTGGTTGCTGGAAGACAAGACATACATTCATATGCCCCACAACAGAATTGGATGATGAGGTGAAAGTACATTACTCCCCAAACATACTTGTTTTACTTTTATCCCCATTTCCACGATTATGCTGGAGAGTTTGTATTTCTTTAGAAAGTTTCTGCTTTTCAGCCTCCAAAGCTTCAAGAATCTTAGCATGGTGAATAGTATGATCTTCTAGAGCCTGAAAAAGGAGCAGATCCATCCATTTTAACTTATTTTTAAAATAAGCAGAGGATTAAATTCCCCTCCCCATTTTGGTTTGTTTGGTTGACTGGTGTTTAGGTGTTCTGTAATCAATTTCATTCTGGTCTGATCCTTCCACTGCATACCGTAATGAAACCTTTCCTGTATAAGTTCTAACAATTTTTTCCTGCATACACTGAAATATCTGCTATTGAAACTGGTGACACAGACACCACTCGAAAAGCAGAGAAGGAGCAACTGTTTGGGAGCCTGCATATCAGCTGTTACAATCTAACTGTTGCCTACCTGATCCTGTAGCAATATAAATTGACTAAATTGTCCTAACTTTGACCCCAGATGAAACAGGGTAAAAGTTGCAGTGGTTCTGCTATATTTTTTCATTACAGAATCATGCAGACATAACAGGTAGACTGTAACAGGTGATGTTAGTATTCTTTGAAAAGTCTATAATTGTTGACTCTGTTCACAGCACAAGACAGCTGAAATGAAGAAAACATTCCCTCTTTCAATTAAGATGTTTAAATGGCTGTTTTTCATTGTACACATTTAAAAATTAAAAACTTGCACTGCCTTCCTGGAAAATAATGAAGGTGTGACAAATACGAAAATTTAACTCAGAACATGATGCAAAGGTGTTACATTCTAATAATTCTATTTAGTCAGAATTTTTCACTTAGTCTCCTTTCATGTTCAACTTGTGAAACAATTCTGAAAGTAGTGGTCGTCATTACATAGAAAAGTGATTCTCCACCTCAAGTGCTGCAGCAGATGGGGTGCCCCAAGATCTTTTTAAGGGTGTTGCAGGATGCCATGCAGTGTTTGTGCTGTTAGGTGTGCAAATGTGATTCACAAAATAAACCCAGATTTCAAACAAGAATTCATAGTGTTAAAAACATTCTGACTTGCTGTGGTCTGAGTTCTTTACAAAAGAAAAATTGTTCTATTATTTTTCTATAATCAAACAATAAATGAAAACTAAGAGCTGGCATTGTCCCAGGGGTGCCTTAAGTCTAAAAAGCTTGATAACCACTGACATAGACTACAGATGACTTCATTACTGCTCATCTCCTAAATAGCAGTTGATTTAATCAGAGAACAGTTCCAGAGACTAAACAGGATCTCAGTCTTCATAAGATCATTTGAAAAAAACTGTTTTTAAAAGAATCAACAAAGTTATACAATTATTTAATGGCTTATTTAAACCTGATTGATTGGACAAAGCACATTTTAAAAATGACCTGTTTGGTGGCTAGTGTTTCCATTTCCAGGCGCTTCTTGTTGAAACACACTTCTAACTCAAGATGATGTTTTGCTTTTTCCAGCTCCTGTATTTTGCTTGCAGCCTTCTGGTTATTCATTTCTTGCATTTGTTTCCTATGAGATTCATCTCTCTAGAAAAAACAAAAAGACAGAAGGAAGGGTTCCTGGTAAACCATAAATTCCAACCTACCTAATCTATTTGCAAAAGATACTTTTTAGCAGCTATTTCTTTTTCAATAGGTGGAGAAATAAGGCCACTAAAGATCATTCACAGTAATCCAATCCTAACAACAGAAGGAGAAAAGGGGTGGCTACAGCCCATTCAAAAGCCTTGTATGCTATAGAATTGTTAGCATGGTGATATAGCTGTGATGGTCCAAAATTGTGAGAGAGGCAGTATCTTTTATTGGACTAACTGTATAGTCAGGATAGTTAGACAAGCTTTCAGACTTTGTTTTCAAAAGTTTGTCTAACTTAATCCCAACAATGCAGTTTGTCCAGTAAATATATATCACCCAAAAATCCTTGCCATCTATCCTATAATACATGCCTGTTATGTTTATTACTTTGCCAGCGTGCATTATCTATTGAAGCCAGAGTGTACAATGCTGTATAATACAGGGGTAATTGACTGCCAATCCTTGGGCTAGATGCAGCCTGCAGAGCCATGCCATACAGCCTGTAGGAGTCCCCACAGATCTGAACATTTAGTGGTAGGAGAGCAATAGCAACAACTGTTGCTCCACTGCTGCCAGACTTCTAAACCTGTGGGTAGCCCTGCTAGATCAATGTGCAGAAGTGGTCTAGGGCCTGATCCATGCACATGGGGACCAGCTGGAGACAGCCTGGGGCTATAGGAGGTAGCACAGGCCCCCATCTTATGAGGGGTCAAGTAGAAGTGGCACAGGACCCAATCCCATTACACACTGTCCAATTCAGCCTGTGGAGGGGTCCTGTACTACTCATCCAGCCTACTGCACCAAAAGGAAGTATCACTAATCTAACAGGATACAATAGATTCTTGCCTCAAGAAGCATGCAAATTAGCAATCCAGTAAGAACGATACAAAAAAAATTGAACGTGAGTGCACTATAGATTAAATGCATTACGAAATGGAGATGAGTTTTTCTAAATGTTTTACCTACTCATACAACATTTGAAAAAAAGAAAAATGCAAATAAAATGGTTTAATTATTTCTGATTCAGCCCTATGCAAATGGAAGTATATTAAGCTAATTTGGAAGAAATAACTCTTATTCTAGAGTAATATTGTCCACACACATAGCATAGCAAGAATCTTATTTTACAATTACTCCTTTTGTACATAAGGGACAGAGCCTGGTATTCATGAAGTGAGAGGCTACTCACACAGGACACCATAGAAAATGACATGCTATATCTTTTCATTTGATTATGCAATAGCAGCTTACCAGTTCTGCTTCCAGTGATTTTATCTTGCTTTCATAAACTTTTTTTTGAGATAGGAGTTCTTGCTGAGCCATTTCTTTTGCAATTTGGATACCCTGAATCATTTCTTCCTTAGCTTTCAGTCGTGCCTCCTCAATTTCTGATTCAAGCCTAGAAGGATGAAGGAATTTCAAATTTAAATATTAGCTTTTAACCTGTCTTTTACAGCTCTCTCAGAGAGATTATATTATTCCTTCTGTTAAGAATATACTGCATATCCAAAACCCTTTGATCTTAATAGTGGTGAATTTTCTGTTTGTTTTAAAAGTACTGGTGTTCTGCAGAGATTCAGTTTCTTAAGGCAAAACATACATGTGATGAAAAATAGGGTAATCATATCATATTTTAGTCTCAACTGCTACATTTTAATCACATTTTACTCCAAGATTTGTTTTATTAAGAATCTTTCACAATTAATATCCACATGAGACCCACAAATAAACACTAGAATGGAAGAACTCAACATTCAGTCAAGGAAGACTGCAGAAATCAAGCATGTAGTCAAGGAAGGGATATTGCACCTTCTGTGGGCCAGTAAAATACCTTATCTCCAGGGATCCAGGTTTTCTGTTTGCCATGCAAAAACATGGATCTTCTCCTTTAAACACAAGGGACAGAGTTCCAGCATGCTTGGGGCTGAGGTCAGGAGGAAGGAAGGAGAGGGGAAGTAGGATACAGGGGCACACATGCACACATGCAGATGGCAGCCAGGCAGGGTATTGGAGAACAGCTCCCAAAGCTCCCTCCAGGTAAAACTATGGTGGTGGATGGCAGAAGGGGGCACAGGCGACAAAACAGAAGGAAATGTGCCCCTGTGCAGGGCTGCAGCCTACTCAGACTAAGCTCCAGGCAACTGGTCTCTGCAGCCCAGCAGGTGGGACCGCTACACTGCCATGGCTGCCAAGGTGAGGTGCCCCCTGCCCACCTGGCAGCAGTGGGGGCACAACTCCATGCCATTGTGCCTCACCTTGGAGACCATGCCCCCCTTCCCTACACACCCACCCACCCCATGCCCTACAGACTCACCCCCTTCCTCACACACTGGGAGGCTGAGGCCTGGGGCAGCAGGTCAAGAGTAAGGAGCACCAGCAGGGCCAGTGGGCTCTGGGTCAGGAGTAAGGGGCAACAGCATGGAGCAGGGCACCAGGGCAGGGCACCAGCATATCAGGACTGCTCAGTACCACAAAGCAGCAGGGAGGACAAGTTCAGCTGGACCTACATCCTGGTGAGTAAAAGGAGCAGGGGAGCTCTCATTTTCCATGATAAAAAACAAAAACAAATGTCAAAACGTATAGGTATTTAGAATTTATTTTATTATAATGATTGAAGTACTGGTAGGCTTCTAAATTGCTTAAAAATTGTAAATATATCAACAAAACATTGTATGCAACCAATACAGATAGATAGATCCATAGATCGATACATAACCACACTAATCATATGCAACAAGTTGCACTGATCTATCCTTGTGGTAGAGTCCCATCAGCATCTTGGCCTTTTTGGCTAAGATCAAACATAGCATTTTTGGCACCAAGGACAGGGTGTCAAGATTGGCTCTGGCCACCATGGTGCTGGCCTAGTATTATAGTACCTCTTGACCCAGTGCCAGTTTGGAGGCAGCTGAATGGATGGGGCTCCTCTATAACAGCATCAGATGCGCCTCCCTGCACATCAACTGCAGGAAGAACTCTGTCCTGGATTCCAGCCTCAACATCCAGGGCAAGCAGGTAAGGTGCCTAAGGGACGGCAAGAGCTACATCTACCTGGGAACACCCACCAAACACTGGGCAAAGCAGACACCAGAAGAGACCACCCGTGGGATCGTGCAGGACGTGCACAAGCTGAACTTGTCCCTACTGGCCCCCTGACAGAAGACAGATGCAGTGAACACTTTCTTCATCCCCCACATCATGTTCATCCTGAGGAAACTGGTGGTCCCTAAGACCCCCCTCAACAAGGTGGATGCCGAGATCTGACAGCTGCTCAAGAAGTGGCTGCACTTCTCACTGTGGGCCAGCAACAAAATCCCGCATGTCCCGTTGGTAGGGAGGCACCAATGTGCCACATGGGAGACCTCTGCGATACCACAATGGTCACCCACACCTTCCGCCTCCTGACCTGCCGGCCCTGAAGAAGAAACCCCCAAGAAGACTGCAAGGCAGTCCACCAGACATGACCTAGCCACCTTCCCGAGTGGTTTGCTGGAGGGTGAGTTCAGTGGAAACAGCAAGGTCTTTACTTTACCTTGCTGTGAAGCCAAGCCCACAATGCCTTGTGCAACCTTGGGAAGCACATTGACTAAGCCTAGACCTGGAACAAGGAATGCCAGAAGCTGGGAGTATTGCTGCTCCTGACCTCCAACACCAACTGCGTCGTGACCCCACTACATGAGGACCTTCCTGGAACATTCTTGAAGGTCACCATCCGAGCCAGGTATGCCAGCAACCTAAGGGCAAAGCCTAGCCAAAGCAAGGTCTTTGAACTCACCTCGAAGTGGGATGTCAGCAACCATTTCATGCCTTCCTGACTGCATCCCCTCACTGCTGGCCCATGTTCATCTTGGCATCAATAATGACTCCAAGATACTTTTCTGCCTCTACACTGATGAGAGGAGAGTTCCCCAGCCTGTACATAATGTTGCTGGTTCTTCCTCCCCAAGTGCATCACCTTGCACTTATCAATGTTGAAATCCATCCTGTTCTCATCCGCCCACCCCTGTAACCTGTCTAGGTCCAATTGCACCCTATTCCTCCCATCTAGCGTGCCCACATCCCCCCATATCTTGGTGTCGTCAGCAAATTTGAACAGGGTGCTTTTTACCCCCTCGTCCAAGTCACTGATGAAGATGTTGAATGGTGCGGGAAGGACTGAGCCCTGGGGGACCCCACTGCCCACATCCCTCCAGGGCGAAAATGACCCGTCCACCACCACTCTCTGGGTGCGGCCCTCCGGCCAGTTGGCGACACATCTGACTGTGTGGGGGCGACACCACAGCCCCCAGTTGCTTAATGAGAATGGCGTGAGAGACAGTGTCGAAGGCCTTCCTAAAGTCCAGAAAGACTACGTCCACTGCTACCCCTGCATCTAAGGATTTTGTGACCTGGTCATAGAAGGCCACCAGGTTGGCCTGACAGGACCTGCCTCTAATGAGCCCGTGTTGGTTGCCTCTAAGCATAAGCTCTCCCACTGGCCCCTTGTGGACATGTGCCAGGATAATTCTCTCAAAAAGCTTATCCAGGATTGAGGTAAAACTAACTGGCCTATAGTTTCCTGGGTCCTCCTTCCTCCCTTTTTTGAAAATCGGAACCACGTTGGTCCTCTTCCAGTCCTCTGGCACCACACCAGAGCACCACAACTGCTTGTAAAGCCGTGCCAGGGGTCTCGCAGTGACCTCAGCTAATTTCCTCAGCACTCTGGAGTGGAGATCGTCTGGACCAGCTGACTTACATACATCCAGTCCCTCCAGAAGTTCCCCAACTAGATCCTCACTGACCCTTGGCCTAGGTGTGCCTCCCCTGAGGCCTCAGGGGGTCCCAGAGTGGGGGCTGATCCGGTCTCTGCTCAGGAACATAGAGGCAAAGAAGTTGTTAAATAGGTTAGCTTTGTTGTCTGGTGTGATGACCAGATTTCCTAGCGTGTCTTGCAGGGGTCCCACGTTACCCAGTACCGTCTTTTTGCCCACTATGCATTTAAAAAAGGACTTCTTGTTGTCCTTGATCTGGGTAGCTAGTCCCAGTTCCATCTCCGTCTTGGCCTTCCTGACCGCCCCCCAGCAGCCACGAGAAAGCTCAGTGTAGTCCTCCCTGGTGATGACCCCTCCCTTCCATTGGGTGTATGTCTCTCTTTTAGCTAGGAAGATTGTTTTGGAAGTGTTTCAGAAAATTTCAGCATTTTGGAGCCGGGCTTGCAGGGAAACAGCTGCACGCTGCTGCTCTGCCGTGCGACTGGGCTCCAGAGGGAGCAGAGATCCATGCCAGGGGTCTCCTCACAGCCACTGCCCCAGCAATGCGGGGCTGCACAGGATAGGCAGCAGCATCAAGGAGACCCCAGCATGGTTCTCTGCGGAGCCAAGTCACATGGCAGGGCAGTGCTAGTCCCTGCAACATGACCTGGCTCTGCAAGGAGCAGAGATCTGGGGCTGCACAGGGCAGGCAGAGGCAGTGAGGAGACCCCAGCGCAGTTCTCTGCTCCCTGCAGAGCCGAGTTGCACAGCAAAGACCAGCAGGTTTGCTCATCGCTCTGCACTGCTTACCTGCCCCGCGACCCAGCGTGACAGGGATCAGAGATCCATGCGGGGGTCTCCTTGCCTGCACAGAGGGCAGCAGCCCTCCCCTTCTCCTGAATGAGCCACCCACAGCCCCATCCTACTCTCTGCTGGGGTCCTGCAGCCCCCGGCCCCAAGCCCCACCTGCCTGGGTAGGGCAGTGTGACAGTTGCAGCCTGTTCGAAACAAACTCAGAAGATTCGGCCAAAACAAAACAAGACAGTGATCCGAAACACCAAAATGAACCACAGTCCTCTGAAATGGCCGAATTCAAAACCGAATCAAAACACAGATGTTTTGCACAGCCCTAGTTTCCTTGTATGCAATTGTAAGATAAGGGGCTTTTTTATGCTGATTGGAGAAAAAATAATCTTATTTTATATTCAAGTAAATACAGTATTAAAAATAAATCTTCATTCAGCTTTATCCATGTTTTTGATGCATTTTTTTGGAAGGGGAAAGCATTACATCTATGAAAGGTACTGGATACCACAGTCTACATTCCACAATGCCACCCTACAAAACACAGTTTGCAGAAAGGCCACAGATCACCACACAAGTCCACAAAACCAGCAACAACCCTAGACACACCAAGAAAGCAAAGTCTTGCGCTCAGGAAGGAACAATTCCATGGACAAATACAGGCTGGGGACTGACTGGCTAAGCAGCAGCTCTGAAGAAAAGGACCTAGGAGTTACAGTAGACTATAAGATGAATATGAGCCAATAGCATGCCCTTGTTGTGAAGAAGGCCTCCAATCTCTTCTAGAAAGATCTGCTTTGCCACTAACCTGCTGCACCTGCTTATACCTCTTCATTACCAGTTCAGAGCTTTCCTCCATCCCTCCAAGCAGACTGTTTGTATCTGCATAGAGTCCTTTTATTTATTTTAAATTTAGCTTAGCCTGTGTCTGCTTCTCCTTCACTGTCCAGATTCGGATTCGGCCAAATCAGGAAGATTCGATGCCGATTCAGAGTCAGCAATTCAGACATAGACACAGCTTTAAGAGTTTTTTCTACGTACCTTGAGGTAGCAGGTGTGGCTTGTGAATGCTGCGATGTTGGGGTTCATGGAGCATCCCACAGGAGTGCAGGGGGGCCCTCCACATGCTCAGCGGTGAACCCGCAGTGGTTCAGAAGCACTTCCAGTCCACTTCTGGGGCTGCCAGGGAGCATGCTGGGTGGCTCCCCCATGCCTCCCTGGCTTGGTGATCGACCGCAGGGGACCCCAGGTGCTACCCCCCCTGTAAGTACCAGTCACCAAGCCGAGGGAGTGTGAGGGGCCCCCTAGCGCACTCCCTGGCAGACCTGGAAGTGGACTGGAAGTGCTTCTGCTCCACTTCTGGGTCTGCTGCTGAGTGCACTGGGGAGCCCCCCATTCGTCTGTAGGACACTCTATGTGCCCCAGCACCACAGCATTCATGAGCCCCCACTACCTAAAGGTATGTAGAAAAAAACATTAAAGTTGTCTCTATGTTCGAATCGATTCAGAGAGACTAAAGGGTCCTCTGATTTGATTCAGATTCAGAGGTTCGGCCACTGAATCGGGCTGAATCAAATCAGGGACTGAAGCTTCACACAGGCCTAATACTTACTTCTCCTAAAAATGGAGTATATGTCTTTTACATATTGGATGTTTATATCCTTACATTTCATATTTCACAAAAAAACAGCATGCTGCCATAGCAGAAATAATCACAAAAAAGGCTGAAAGGGTCTCCTAGAGGTCTGCTAGTTCAGCTCAAGGCAGAATCATCCCCATCTCAACCACCAACATAAATATTTATCTAACCTGCACTTAAAAACTTCCAATGACAACCTGCCTAGATGATCTGTTCCAGGACTTCATTACCTGGGACAGATAGAAAGTTCTTCTCATTACTCAGTCTAAATCTCCCTGGATGCAATTTAAGCCCATTACTTCTTTTCCTGTTCTCTGTAATGCTCAGAAGACAATTGATCACTATCCTCTTTATAAGAACACTTTTTTGTATTTGAAGGCTGGATTGAACCACCCTTCCATATTAACAAAAAAAAAAAAAAAAAGAATATATGTCATGTTTTCTAGATATCTAATTGCTTTTGCTGCTTTCTTCTTCTTTCCCATTTTTCCACCTCCTGGGTATGATATTAAGTTTAATACTCACACTTGGACACAATGCTCCAGGTAAGGCCTTATTTGCACCAAATAATATGAAGAAGAATCACTTCCTGCTACTGGCATACAACACTCCTATTAATATAGACTAGGATGCTCTTTTGTGCACCTTATTTTCAGATTGGGAGAACCAATACTTACTGTGACCTTTGTGCAACCAGAAGTTCATTTTTTGCAAATTCAAAATCTTTTGGACCATCACTTGAAAGGGTCATTCCACAAGATAGCCTTTTTACTTTCTGAACTTCAACAGGGTGATTAAACCTAAAATAATGGTCTCCACCAAGGATCACCCGATCACCCTGAAAAAATAAAAAAAATCTGTAGTTTTCAAATTTTACAATAAACATACAGTACAACAAACTTGGGAAACTTTAAGAGATCTAATATTCTTGTCAAATTTAACCATTTCAGAGTGTTCTCAAAATCTACAGTCAAAGCTTTTTAACCACTGCTGGATGTTTATTAATATGCAATATGTAAACAGAGTTAATCTTTTGACGACAAACTTACATGATGCAGAATTGTTCGGTCCAAAATTTGTTTCCCATTAACATATGTCTTTGCTTCTCCCAGGGGGGTAATACTCACGTTACTGTGAACATTTTTGATAATGCTGAAAACAAGAAACATTTGTGACATCAACAAGCATTGTGAATTTAAAATAAAGTCTATAGACTAGAGCACATTATAGACAGACAGACAACTTATGGCACTCTCTCTACCCTCAGTCATTAATTTCTCTGCCACACACTCAGTGCAACATCTAACTGGCAGCTGCCACAGCCCTTCTGGCTCTGTGACAAGGGCAGATCTTTCACTACTGGATCCTGCGCTTACCCTCCCCCCACAAAATTCAAGCTAGCCATTACCAATAGCAACAAAAATCAGAAATAACTGGCAGCAATATTAAGTGGAGACTGTATTGGGAGGGATGTTTGAGAGCAGCCCTTCGCACAGAACAGGAGGGCTGGGGTGTTATAGATGGCAACCTTTTAAAAATGGCGATGCTGATCCCAACTCCTAAATTATTAGGGGTGGCAAACTTGTGGCATGACTGCCACAAGTGGTCTGGGGCACCATACAACAGATCAGCAAGGGAGTAGAGAACACAGTGGCAGATAGGGAAGGGAGCAGAAAGCAAAGTAGTAGATCTGGCAGAGGAGAGGAAGCATAAAGCAGAGCAGCAGGCCAGGCAGGGAGCAGAGAACTGAGAGCAGAAGGCAGGAGAAGCAGATCAGGCAGAGGAAGAGGATTGGAAAGGCGCTCGGGGAAGCTGCAGGGTTAATTTGTGGCATGCTTGCCAAAAAGTTGGTCTCACTGTTTTAGACTGCTTTTTCCCCCCAGAAAAAATGATAGTCTTCACACTAATCATTCATTGCACCATATTCCTCAAGTATATTGCTTTATGACTGACAGCTTTCATTTCAAATCAGAAGTAACTTTAAGTATGAAGAGATCTGCTACTAAAAAAAAAATCAGAGCAATTTCCTGCCATCTGAACTGATTAATCAAATTACCTTTTATATATTATTTTTCACTAGTACATTATTTAGATTTTCTTGTTATATAACTGGTTCTAGACAGATATTCACATGGTAAAACAGTTCTACAACCTGGCCAACTCACAGAGAAAAGTTATTTAATTCAGAAATTTTAGCTATGATGAATAATACAGCAAGGAAAATATTGAAACATGGTGAAAAGAAAACTACAGCGGAATCTCAATTTTAGAAGACTACATTTTCTATTCACATTTTAGAAAGTTTATATATACGCTTTTCCTAAATCAAAACTGAAACTTTAAAGATGAAAGCTCCTGCTACCTGGTATAGTTGTCTCCTTGGTCAAAAGCCTCTACCAAGTGGCAAGGGCAGAGGGGAGCAGATGGAGGTGAAAGTGGGCATTAGGTTTCTATTTATGGATAATTAACATGCATGTTCACCAAAACATTTTTGCCCACAAAAATCCTTAGTGAGGGCTAGCACTGTACTCAACTTACAGATTCCTCTATGTATATAAAATACCACAAAACATTTAGTAACCTGCATATCTTCTGCACATTTAATTGTATTTTATTGTTTCTCAACAGGAATGAATCCATTAAAATGTTTTCAGTTTGGTATGGAGCAGTGACCCATAAACAAAATACTATTCTTCTGTCAGCTAGAATCAGCATTGTGCTTCAAATAAGAAGTGGACAAAGTGGACAATGACCAATTAAATACGATAGAACATGAAGACTTAACACTCATCGCCTCTTCTATAATCTTTCACTATTTAGATCATCTAATCCTGACATCATAATTAATATTTTTTGCTTATTTTTAAAGTGTTACATTTCATTCCTGTATAGAACTGATAATAAAAAAAAAATCATTTGATATATTCATGTATTTATATTTTGCATTTCCTATTTTATGTTATGAAACAGCTCTCTGTAATATTAGTCATTCAAAAACATTAATCACCTCACACAAAGGAAATTGACTTCCTTTTTAGCTAAGATTGAGAACAGCAACATAATCCAGATGACTGGGACACTGAAAAATTCTGTGATCATTCCAAAAAAATGCAGGGAGTATTTTAATATTTTATAAAACTAAACGAAGTACTGATCAATGACCCTAATAAGTTCCTCACTTTAAGCACGTGGATAATCTTTAACTCAATGCAACTATATACAAGATTGAAGGTACATATTTAAAAAAACAGAGTATTTAAATGACTTTGCTCAATCCCTTGATTGAAGTCAAGTTGCATCAGAATTGTGTGACCTTTCCATTTAAAGTGAAAAGTTACAATACATAGCACCATACAAAAACATTTCTTTCAAAACTTTGTTCCCTAAACAGACAGTTTAGCTAGGCTAATTCTAAAGACAAACAAGATTACTATCCTGACAAAGATCAGATATACTTGAAGTAATTAACCGGTTTTTTTGGGGGGGGGGAGGGGCGGGGAAGAAGGGGGGAAGGGAGGGAAGGAAGAGCAAGAGAGAAAAAGACAGTATCACATACCAGTGATCATCAGCAATCAGAACTCCAGAGAGCTGAATATCATGAGCTGAATTTGGTTTGTACTTTCCAACTGTAGTTTCTCCTTCTTTTATCATGTACAAGAGCAACTCAGAGAGCTGGGGATCCTCATTGAGATTGACAAGGTTTGGTAAACGATTGTCCATCTTGAATGTAATTCCTGCTTTCTATGCAATCGATTCAGAAAAAAAAAAATTTGAGATTTGTTTATGTGTAATGATACGTATTTAAGAAATAAAGTGTGCATGCCCTACACATATAATTTTAAAGCACTAACCTGAAGAGAATAACTAATATTGACTACTCCCTGCAAGAGCTGTGTAGAAGAGGGAAATTGATTCTTGGGAGAAACCTGATTCTTCACACTAAGGTGTTTGTTAGTATAAAACTTGTCCTATATAACCATAATTTGTATAAAACAGGTACCTGTAATTCTTTTGTTTCTTCAAATTTTCTTTTTTCTGCTTGTTCAAGTTTTTCTTTCCAGTCCCTTAGCATATCACAAACACATACAAACACAAAAAAGTTAGTTTAGAAAAATTAAAGTTACGTTCTAATAGAGTAGGAGAACTACTTTGCTATTTTTGCTACTTGACATTTCAAAGACATTCACGACCTCACCTTTGCATCTCTGCCATATCCTTGTCTTGCTGGTGTAGTTTTCCCCTTAAAGATGTTATTTCCTGCAGATAACGTCTGTATTTTTCAGGGTCAGTCTTCTGAGCATTTTTCTGAGCTGCTCTCAGTTTTTCAATTTCTGCTTTCAGTTCTAATTAAGAGACAGAGCAAAATTCATCCATTACACAAAATACTGGATGCTAAATTAACCAATGTTTAATTAAAAACAACACTGTATCCCATTTTATCAGAGTTCTAAGGATTTTATCCTAACATCTAGTGTTCCTTGGGATTTTGTCAATAGAAAACATCCCATTCACTCCTTGATTTGGGGAAGATTGGGAGTGTGGGTGGGAAGGGAGAAGAGAGAGCAAGAACACAGTTTTGAAGTTTATTTATTAATTTATTTTTTAAGAGAAATACATTAGTGTTTTATTACTCTGTACACCTGAAATTCAAGGCACCAAAACAGTTTGCAACTGGTTAGTCTGAAACACTTTAGAGTTAAAAAGTGTCTTTTATATATAGTTAATTTATTGTTGGTAGTTAAAGTCTAGTATTCACTTGTCTATCATGCATTTCTCCAAAACAGGTGATAACACTGGCAACAGCAGCTGAAAGGAGCTGCTGCCACCAGAACCTCCAAGAAGCAGAGTCTGGGTGCTGTGCCACTCCAACCCCACTACATGCCAGGAGAGTGGTGGGACTGGCTGCACATGCCACGGCCCGGATTGCCCCCCAAGCCTGGGCCAAGGGACCTACCACAGACCGGATAAAAATCCTTGGCAGGCTGAATCCGGCCCACAAGCCATATTTTGCCCACCCCGGCTTAGGCATTAGTAGGTCTGAATTTCTTAATGCTAATTATTCAGAAAAAAAATTAGAAACAATATTAAAATGAATCTCTCTCAAATATGCAATTGTTACAAGAAGGCACTGATCGGATATATTATAGACAGATTAAAAATGCATGCAAATAAAAAATAATCGCACTGATATCAGCCTTACCTCGGATTAATTTAGCATTCATGTCTTCGTTTACTTTGGCAATGTTGATTATCAAACAGGCTTGCTTAGCGTATCGAAGAGTGCTAAGCGTTTCCTCTACATAACTGGCAGCTGGGCTTATTGTAGCAATCATAGTAGTTTTTGAATTTCCACCTAAACTTTCCTTTAACAACCTTCATTAAGAAAAAAAATGAAATGGCATTTACTCCCAGTGCTGAAACCAAAATTTACCCCTACAGTTCATAATGGATTACATACTATATACATACAAATAAAAACAAACAAAGAAACCCTTGCGTTTACTATTTGGTTCAAGATGGTTTTCAAATCAACTAGAAGCCATAAGAAGAAGCAGGAAAAGACTCGAGATACATGGCCCATGTCTCAAGATATCTTAATTCCCTCAAAGTTAAGATAAACTCAACTACTTTTTTCTGTAATAAATGTGATATATTGTTTCATTCTTTATGACTCATAAGATTCTTACTGTCACACACATGTCTACAGCACCTCCACTGCCACTACTCATCCCATCACCAGAGGTGGGTCTAGATCTGGCCCACAAGGAGCCCAGCAGTTCAAATCAGGTTTCAAATGATTTTGACACTCTTGTTTTAAGAGTTACATAAATAAATCTCAGGTCAATTTTGAGCCAAGTACCATGTCAACTATTTTGTTTATACGTTTCTTACTGACCATACCAATTTAATACATGGAGGGGACTATCACCTGGATTAAAGATTTTTTATTAGTTGTATTAGATTTTAAAAATTTGTTCTTCTATTGAAATCTCATGCCAAACTACACTATCCCTGTGTCACGGAGTGGGTGCAGGGGCGGCCGTGATCCCACTAGCGCCCCCTTCCGTGTCCAATTAGGTGATTCAGCACCCTCAACTCGCCTGCCACGTCTTTGATTTTCTAAGTTCAGTAAGGGAGGCTGCCTTATCTCACCTTGGACACTACTCCGCTCTATGCCCCGTTCCGATTGGGGTGCCCCAGTGCACCCCTGCCTTATGGGTGGTCCGTGCCTCCAAACCCTCCCTTTAGCATGCCCCAAGCCTCGCAGCTGTACTGGACGTTCTCCTGTCATATATTCGCCCCTCCTGGGCTTCTATTCCCCTCTCGCCCTCTCCCAGGCCTACTCGCCCCACCTAGGCTTCTGTACAGCTCTGTCGAGCTCTGTTCTGCTCAGCCCTCACTGGAGCCTGTGTTGCATTGCTCGCGCTTCCCTGCCCTCTCTAGGGGCTCCCGCCCCCTCTGGGGCCTGTGCCGCACTGCTCGCGCTTCCCTCACCCTCTCTGGGGCCTATGCCGCACTGCTCGCACTACCCTTGCCCTCTCTGGGGCCTGTGCCGCGCTTCCCATGGTCGGGGCTCAGGTGGCCGTAGCCGTGCCTGGCCCCCTGACCCTCCCTTGGGGTCTCACACCCTACTCAGGCTTTACTCCCGATACTGCCCTGCTGGGCTGGGGTCGGGATCCCCCACTAGCTCCGGGGCTCTTTGCTGCCCCCTTTTTTGCTCCGGGGCTGGGCCAACACGCCCCCAAACAAAGCTGAGCCTTCCCCCTCACCCCCTGGGGCCTGTGCCGCGCCTCTTGTGCTTGTTGCCCCCCTCTGGGGCCTATACCGCACCTCTCATGCTCATTGCCCCCCGTGGGGTCTCGCTCGCACATTTCCCATGCTTGGGGCTCAGGAGGCTGCAGCCGTGTCTGGCCCCTTGACCCTTTCCTGGGTCACTTGCCCCACTGGGCCAAATACCGCCCTCACAGGCTGGGGTCCGAAACCCCGCACACCGCGCCTCTCCGGCGCAAACAGCTGTGCCCCACTGGCACCACTCGCAGTGCCACTACTGGGCACCCAGGACCCCCAGATTATTGGGGAGCTCCCATGAGGCCTCCTCACACCCCTACAGCCTCACCCGGTCCTCCGGTATTAAACAGTAACCAAACCCAAAGCCAAACGGCTGTAACATAAACACAATAAGCCTCCAGGCTTGTAACTCCACTCAACAAACTATATGCCAGCCAGCTATAACCGATCATAAGCCCCCGAGCTTATAATACCAACTCCGCTCTATGCTGGCTCTCTCTCCTACTTCCATCAGGGTTCTCTTTACCCCTGCATCATTGCAGCCGGTCAGACTGCAACCATCGACCCGAGCTGCTCAGCTCTCCCGCAGAGCTCCCCTCCAGACAGCCGCAGGAGCAGAAATGCTAGCTAGGCTCCAGCTTGGGCTGTTTATAATGTTGGTCAGCTGCCCTCTTCTAGCCAGCTGACCAACATTAGTTGCCCTGGCAACCCTCACCGGTGCTGCCCTATTAATTGGCAGCTGTCCTTATTACTGTTGCTAGTAGCAAGTACCCTAGTGCTCTGCTACACCCTGTTATCTCCTCATCTAAACAATTTCCAGGTTTTTGAGTGCTGTGCAAAACAATACATCTTGCCAAAATGGATATTGGAAGCATACTGGGAAGGATAAAAAGCTTGCCTATAAAGTTATTTGCTTTGCTCCCTTCAGGCACAAGGGGCATCTATCCCTCTATGTTTAAGTATTATCTCCCTCCAGGTTTATTGTTTGACTATTGTTTAAACTGCCAGCAATGGAATAATTCCATTATCAAAAGTTCTACTCTATCTTTAAAAAAAATCGTATTAGGGTACTGCCTGCCTGTACCTGCTAATTTAAAAATGACACAGATTATCCTGTTATCCAAGATGAAAAAGCAACAGCAGAAATACTACTTGGATGAGACTATAAGGACTGCTCAGTTGGACAGCAATTCATGTTTTTAAGGTTTTGCCTTAATCTTAGGGAAACTAGCTGATTCCCAGGTGATCCTAGAGAACTAACAGATGGGAAATGAATGAGTATTGCATCATTAGAAAAGGAACCTGGGAATCAGGGTTGGCTAATGAGGATCGATTCCCACCCATGCCTTCACCCAAAGACTGTATTCTTGCCTCCTACCTTCCTCTGCCACTGAGACAATCTGGCTATCAACTTGCTATAAAACACTACAACGGGAGGAGAAAGAACCACCATGGAGTTAAAATGATCCGTGCAAAAAACAGAAAGGCAGCAAGGAAAACATAGACATGGAATAGAAGGTTGCTTGCTTTTCATGGGGAATAGTTACCATGCTCAAGAACCATGACAGGTTGTTCCTTCCAGACAAAAGACATATAACAAAGGGCAGAGACAGAGGTAACATTTGAAGCACTTCAGCTGTAGACAAATATATGGCCCTCTGCCACACTTCTAAGCTAGAGCACTTCAATGTCAACTCAGTTGCGTACAGCAATATGTTCTCCAGCCAGGAAGCATGACACAGGCCTGCTTTGTCCCCCAAAATGTGCCCTGCCCATCCCTGCTGTCTCTTCCGGCTCCAGTGCAAAGGACACTCTGAGAGAGTGAAAGCAGAGAGTGTCTGCAGACAGTAGAGTGCTCATGGGGACACAACTTCACTCACCAGAATGCTGTGCCCCCCATGGTCTTACAGAGTAGAGCAGCAGGCTGCGGCAGACCCTATCTCATCCCCTCCCACCTACCAAAGCATCCAATGAAGAGCTGACTACCAGCGTCCACTCCACCTCCAGAGTGCCCCTTAAACACAAGTGGGAGAAGCGTGGAGCATCCGTTCTCCTGGTTCCAGTGGAAAGACACTCCAGGATAGCAGAGGTAGAAGACACAGGAGAACGCTTGTTGACAGTCTACCCCACTGAGTGGCAAGGGAAGGCAGGAAAGGAGGCTGGAGGATTAAGCCCTCCCTTCTCATACCCATACAGCATGCACATGTAACCAAAAACACTTCTAAAGAGTAGGGGGGGGTTCCTACAAGGTTGTTTTCGGAGCACTTTGCCATTTTTGAAGTCTGTCCAGTCAGCCTTTGAGGTTCTTCAAATGTTACATCTATCCATTCCGAGAAAAATTAGGGCACTGTCAAAAGGAAAAGTACTAGAAAACTGATTTCCTTATCTATAGAGCAGAAAACTAAGGTTCCATGCATTAGCCTTCAGGGTGCCCAGGATGTTTAAGAAATACATAAATAAACCATTCATGATTATATCAATTTTGCAAATGGTAAGAAAAGCCTATTGGACAGAGTGAGGCATTACAATGCCACTTTAGATGTTGAATCCACAGTCCAAGATACATGGTTTCCATTTAATATCTGGTTACCATACTGTGTAGTACAGGGCAGGCAGTTATTTCAGACAGAGGGCCGTTTACTGTGTTTTGGCAAGCCATTGAGGGTCACATGACAGGCAGCTGGGAGCACATAAATATTAATTTTCTAAATCTTTTAGGGGCCCCGTGGGCCAAATAAAATGGCCTGGCAGGCCGCATCCAGCCCGCAGGCCGCATTTTGCCCACCCCCGGTGTAGTGCCACTCAATATATATACATACCATGTAAGGACAGATTCCCGGTAAGGAACAAAAATTCTCTTTCCATTTTGAGTCTGCTCAGAGAGTGCAGAAATGACCTTCCCAAGAGTTAACAGTGACTTATTAATACTCACACCCTCCTATATAAAAACACAAAATAAAAATAAATTCACAGTATAATTCTGAAAATGAAACGCTTCAATTTATATTTTTACAGTCCAATTACTAAGACTAGAATGTACTAGACTGGCAGCATTATCTGATAAAGTAGCTTGGATCTAGTTGACTATATGACACAAGTACAGTCCCTGACAATACTACCTTATGGCAGATTTAATTAATTTACGTTGTCCTAATACTGGTGTGCATGTAGACTGAGACACTTTACTGTGTAGCTAATTAGTCAACCCCACTTTTATTTAAATGATATATTTTTTAATTTAAATTGTATTTTTTGTTAAGATGCTTTTAAAAAAATAAATCTATGTAGTTTTAATTTAAGATGTTAAAGCTGAAAGATATCATCGTGGAATAGGGATTATAACTTCTAATTATATACTACTTAAGACAATATATTTATGTAATCTTTTTAGAAAAGTTTTATGAATAGGTCACAACAGGCCATAGACTATATCAGGAGCCCAATCTTACAGGGTTCCCAGAGGCTCCTGTATAGATTAGTAAAGTTTAAGGAAAACCACGGTACCCAATGGGACTCAGTGCTCAGTCTAGAAGAACCCATTAAGCACTTCTGCTTAGTTTCAGTTCTCAAACTGTGGATTTGTGTGTCTAGAGATAACATCCTTGTTAACAGCAGTATAGGGAGATAAGAGATAACAGACCTGATTACCTATCCATCAGCCCTATGGTCTCTCTGCACATTTGTGTACACAGAGTCAAGCCCTTACCTCTCTCTAAAAGTGAAAAGTTTCAAGAAGTTAAATGAATACAGGATTGTTGAGGGTGGAGTAGATCTGGGCAGAGAGGAGGAGTCTGAAGATAAATGCAAGGATTGAGGGACAGTAGAAATAAATGAGAAACATTTTGAGCAGAATATTCCAGAAGTCTTGAGGGATAAGTTTCTGAATATAGCCTCACCATTAATTTGAGATCAGGTGAGGAAACAGTAGGGTAGAAAGGAAAACCTATCATAGCAGTAGACTTGCCAGGCCGTAAAAGAGAGAAGAAATCAAAGATAAGAAGAAATCTAAAAGAAAGTGAAGAAAGCCCTAAACTAATAACATATGGCTGCAGCACTCATTTGATGTCCTCCTAATATGGTGTGACAAAAATATCACCCAAATATCCATGATTAATCTAGTGAATTGAAGATAGTTCACCACCAAGTGACTTTCACAAGTATTTTTTTCAATAAGCTTTGGTAAATAAAATAACCAAATCATAGTTCAGTTTTCTGATGTAGCTGCAAAATTAATCTGAAAAAATATAAAATAAGTCACTGTTTTAAAATGTATAGTGTGTACCTACTGAAAATGAAACCTACATCTATCTCTGAGTTGTGAATATATGTATTAAAGTTACATCAAACAAGCATGCACTTTTTGTAAAAAACAATTATTAAATCAAGGCATCCTAACCAGTTATTTAAATCATGATTGCAAGTTGATTTAAATCAAATCCACCCTGCTGTAAATTACTTCATTAAGCCTGGTTCCAGATAGGGATAAGGCACTTAATTGTACATTGTGGGGGGTAGTGGTTTAAGAGTAGGTTGGGAAGAACACCTTCTCAAACAGATTTTTTTTCTTTTTTTGCTTCTTTCCATTTCCAAGAAATTAGATTGTTCAATAAATGCTCTCTCCTTTGCTCAGGAGAAGTGAATATTATAAGTTAAATTACAGGAAATTTTCATCATAAGAGAAAACCTTAAACAAGCATCTAATAATTAAGCAGTTTTAGACCAGAACTAGGATGTCAATCAGATATCAACCCCCCCCACACACACACACACACACACACACGTAACAGACTTGCAGAGAACTGGTTTTTTCTGTCTATTAAAAACAATAATAAAAAAGTGATCATCATCGTAAAAAGAAAAATACCCACTATGGCAAGATTTACTGATTTACTTGACAGAGAAACAAATTATTTTCATTTCATAGCCTCGTAAGACTACATTCTTTAAGATAGCCCATTTTTTTACAAGATGGTAAATGCAATTTACCTTCAGCCTCTCACCATCGCTCTGAGTTGCTGAGCAGCGTTCACTACCAGCTAGATCTATTAGATTTATGCGACTAGTAATCCTATGATCATGTTGCTCCTCTTCCACAAATTCTGTCTGGAGCAAAGAGATTACTGTTTTTAGTCTGGAAAAAATTTAATGTTCTCTATGACTGATCACCAAAACAAAAAAAATCTATGAGAAGGCAAAGTTCTACTGCACTATTCACCCTTAACAATAAACTAGACAACTATCCATTTTACTCTTTTGGTGGGACAGCATCAGGTTAAAAAAAAGAAAAGGCCAACCTGTTAACTATGACATCAAGAGAGAACAAACCTTGGAGAGTTTACAATACCAAAACATTGCATAGTAGTACTTACTTATGCATTTATGGGTTATTTGGGTGTAGGAGGGGTTAAATATTTTGCTACCTCAGCTTAAATACTGCTAACTGTGTCTCAACTCCCTTTGTGGAAGGATAAAACTGATGGCTTATAGATGTGAAGCACTGTGCCTGCTTGGTCTCCTTTGCTACTCTCATGCTCGTCTTCCATACATAGACAGATCACATAGTTAAGGAGGATGCTCAAAGCCCAGGAAATACTGTACCCCTTAATGTCTCAGCAGCTCCTTCTTCACAGTCTCCAGATGCCCTTGAATTATCCAGTGTCTAACCCAAGACATGAAATAATAGAACCTCACTGGGATGTAACTATACAGAACTGTGTATTATAGTGTTTTCTTCTTTAGCTAATTTATATATTTCCGTAAATATGTAAAGCTTTGCGACACAGAAAGAGTTGCTGACCTGAAAAGTTTACAAGGACTCAGATATTTTTAAAACATACATTTTAAAAACACTAATTAACACACCAAGACTACCAAATAAACCATATGTAGCTGCTTGGCAAGCAATACTTGCCTCTCCCAACACATTCTTTTCTAATCATACAAACTGAATTTTCCACCAGTAGATTACAAACATTGACTGGAAACAATCACCCAGCCAAGTAATACCTTAGTTTGTGTCATCACAAGGGTGAACACAGAGTGAGATCTAGAGCTCTTGTCATTCATCCCAGTGGCAGCTGTTGCTCTCTGTTTATTTCCTAGCTCGAGCCAACTCTGATGGAGAGAAGAGGTAGGATATAAAATAAAAGGATGCTGAGAGCAGCTATCTGAAGTTAAAAAAGAAATCTACAAGTCTATGACAAAAGTATATTGTCTAGAATCCTGTGAACTACCAAAAGGAAAAGTTAAGCACCCACAAAATGTTTTGGGTATGTAAATTAAGTATGATGACAAAAAGAGTCATCAACATTTTGGGCATTTTTATGCCTTTTTTTTTAAATGCGCTCTCACATATGAAAATTAGACTTGAGTAAACTTTTTGAGACAGTACGATATCTCAGAGAAAAATGGATGCACCAGTACTTCTACCTAACATTTAAAGAGAAATTAAAACTAGAAGTTTAAGTCTCCATACTATAATAGTCTGCTGGCACATGCCAAGTTGTACAGTCATGGTGCGTCCAGATGAGTGCAGTGTGTGGCACTGTAAACTTGCTTGCAGCGTCACATACCACATAGTCCGGTGTTCTCTGCGCTGCAAAGGGGTGCTGCCCAAGCATGCACTACGCTGGGTTTTTTTTTTTACCCTGAGATATCCAGGCGTTAAAAAAAATAAGTCACAGGAAAAAAGATGGCACAACATATGCATGGGCAGCGCACACTGCTGAAAAGCGGAGCCAGGCAGCTCAGGGCTGCACTCCACCGGCAGCCAGGCTTTGCACAGCAGAATCACCATGGCTGCAGCCCTGGGAGGCTCCCAGGAGCCCAGATAAGGCTGTTGAGGGCAGCACAAGTGCTGGCCCCAGTCACCTCTACCCCACCAGGGGCAACTTGCCACTCGCCAAAGCATGTGTGGTACAGGTGTTCCCCAGGAACAAGTAGCTGCAGCACAAGGTGCATCACTGCTAGTTGTCCACGGGGAACCAAACGTCCACACCCATCTGTACACACACTCAGGGTCAAAAGCATGTTTTACTTTTACCGAATCAGATAAAATATAGTCTTATGGACTCGACTTCAGAAATTCCTCTTCTACAAATGGACAGAAGTACAATAAAAAAAAGGAAAAAGAAATCATGGGAAGAAAAAAAAATAAGAGAGAATTTTAATAACAATTACTAACCAACTGATTTTTTAAAGTTACTAAAGAAGTCTTACCTGGATATCAGAATAAGAACTGACAACATTCCTATAAAATAAAATAAGGAAAGTGCACATCAATTAATTTAATTCTACACAATTCATTAGTTGTTTGGTTGTGAAATATTTTACTGGACTATAAATGTACATATTAAATGCTCAGTCCTGCCAAAGCTTGTGTTCTTGTCATCACTTAGCAGACAAGCATCTCTGCATACCTTTCTAGAAGGTTTCCATGGGCTAAGATCCTGACCAATCATACTAGGGTGCACAAATATGTCTGCCTGGAGTCTCACGATAAGATGCACCAGATTCCAGGCTGATACACTTACTAAAGTTATAATAGCTAAGAAAGACTTACGCTGTCAAATCTTCCACATATGGTCCGAACACTGGATGTTCTCGCACACGAAGCTGTTGAGATTAAATTGTTAAAAAAAAAAAAAAAAGATCAGTTAACATATATGAATTGGTCATAAAACTTTTGTAAGACTCCCTTAAAATATGAATTAAAAAGTATATGTGTGCCATAGTACAAGTTTTAGTCATTCCAAAAATAGTCCTCTAGAGTAACAAATTACAAAAATGATAAAGCTTCAGTGTTGCAGGGGACATAACAGAAAATGAGTTTCCTATAACAAGATGGACCATGCCAAAGTCAGACATAAACTGGGCAACAGATTGTTGCTTAAAGGACAGAACAAAATATACAAGAAGAGTTGCACAAAATAATACAGAAGTCCATTATTAATTTATCATAAAGACTCTCGACACAGCTGTGACTGAAGTTTTCAAAACTACTGCGCATTTAGTGTTAAGCAGAAATTTAGCCCAAGTCCATATATGAATTCTGCCAATAACTACAGCCTACCTTGCCTTTTTGAGTTTAACAGAACTAGAAGGTATTGAGAAAAAACAGAATGAAATACTACTACAGATGAAGCCAAGTGCACTAACATATGCTATGTATTTCATTTCCAGCCACATAAGTGTTACCATTTCTTGGCTTTGGCCACATACAGACATTACATTTCTACCAGGAGAATTATTGCTCTCCCAGTTAAAATTACCAGCGTACAAACATTCGTTAAATTTCTTGCAGAGGAAATGTGCACCATCTACAATAAAGATCTTTCACCTGGATGCCTGGAAAAATCTCCCCTATAAGAGTTTATTTTGCTAGAATGAGATAAAGAAGAGAAGGGACAGTAGCTTCCTGTGTGCCTTCCCCAGACAGAGCATATTCCCTGGAGGCTAGAAAACCTGTACAGTTCCTCTCAGAAAGATTTCTGCCACTGAAAAATTTCCCAGACATTTTCAGCAGTAGAAATGAGTACTTGTCCTTTGTCTATGTCCTTTGTCCACTCTTTCTCCCGTTAAAACATTTTCCCACCCCTTCAGTTTTATTTATTCACTGTCTACCTTGTATCTCTATTTGTGGTATTAAAATCTCTGCTTCTGCAGGCAACAAGATTTCTATATTGCATTCCTCCTCTTTCAAGTTTGTTTTGCTTTTCTTTCTCAATTTGCCCAATGTTCCACTGCTGTCCTCTCTCCCTAGATCCATGGCAAAAAGTGGTCCAGTTTTATATTTATCTTGATGTAAATTAGAAGCAAAAAGAGGCACTGTAATTTTTATCTCTGTGTAACTAATCAAGACAAATACTAGGTCAGTAGTACGCAACTGCTGTCTACTAGGGACAAAATGAAAGTGACATGTAGGTTGCCTCCAGTAAGATTTTACACTGAAACATCTATCTTGAGTTGTCCATATCAGTTCAGACAAAGTCTATATGGTTTTTGCTTTCTCTGAAAAGACAGAAAAAGAGTAAATTAAACAGCTGGATCTTCATCTGATTAACTGTCATATCCCCAATTATTTCAACAGAGCTATGATAATTTACACAAGATGAGGTAGCAATTGTGCAGTTCAAAATTGCAGCATCTCACAAACAGAAAAGTTGAGCCCTGCAACACAAACGTTGCATTAAGTTGTTATGGAAATTTCTTAAATGCCATGATTAACACATTCATTGTGCCGTAAATCTAACATGCAGAGGGTCTCCTGGAGACCCACCAGATTAAAAGTCAAAATGAGGTTGCCTCCCTTTTAATTCTAAGCTTTCGGCCAAATTTCAATTGGACAATACAAATGCACACAATGCCCCAGCCAGCCAAGGAAAGGCCCCCCCCGTCTCCACACATTGCAGACCAACCCCCCAGCTGAGGCACCGTGAATCCCAGCCATCCACTCCCCAGCTGGCTGGGGCACAATATGCCTTGAGACAGGGGAGCAGGTAAACCTGGGCTGGCTGTTCCCCTGTCTCTGCATGCCTCTGCATGGGGACTCTGCTGCAGGGAGTGGCTGGCTGGGGAGTAGGGTACCTCAGTGCTGGGGGCTCCAAAGCACAGAGACAGGGGAGCAGGTGACCTGGGCTTCCTGCTCCCCTGTTTTTGTTTATCCTGGCACATGCCACTTCGGCATGTTTTCTGCCGCATTTTTTTTTCCAGGGGTTTTTTTTTTTATTTTTGTTTTTTTTGCAATCAGGAAATTCCAGTAGCACATTTTGACCCAGCAAAATTAGCATCATACACATGGTTCAATGTGCAACACATGCAGTTTTTGGTACCTCAAAAAGATTTGGAGCATTACAAACTGCATGTGCCTGCATGTCTGGATCTGGCCCTATGAATTAAAGTAAAAACCAAGTTTGGGAGACTGTAACTTGAGTCAGTTCTCACCCCCACATCTGGGCTTAACCTTGACTAGCTACAGTGAGATGAAAGTTGCCTGTGCCTTGTCTTCAAGATGCCGCTTGATCAAACAAACACCTTCCTTCAGTGAAAGCAAGTCTTAGCTTGTCTATGCTAGAATTTTAAGGTGTGGAGTTAAATCATGTTACCTGACCCAGTCAAAGACCACCTTGAATTCTAAGACAAGTTGTCCCTTAGCACAACTTAGCTTGTGTTGTTAAGGGTATGGTTTTAGTAGGTGTTAGCCAGATTTAACATCACACCCTTGAACAAGGCAGCAGCCTGACTTAAGTCTCTGCTCCTCCCCAGTAAAGGTAAAGGTTTTCCTGCAAAACCCCACAACATAAAAGTGGCAAAGGACATTAGAAAAAAAGAGAGAGAGATAGGAACCCCAAAATTCATAGAATGAGAGATGAGAATATATTACAAAGAAAACCATTAAAATTACACTGTTGTGGGGAAGTATTTATTTCAGCTATGAACCTAGTTATCATCTTCAAGCAGTTTGAGTCCAAGAGATATCCAAAGAGATCAGCCCTTTAAGGCAAAGCTATCCAACTCCTGTGAGGCCACAGTCATACCCTATATGGACTCCTGGGCTGCACACCAGGTGGGCTTCCCTCAACAGCCCCACAAGCTATATGATCATCTGTCCTTCACCCTCATATCCCCCACAGGTTACAGACTCTCTGGGCCCAGGAAGAGGGAGGCAGTGGGGACAGGAAGCTGAAGCTGGGAAAAGGAGCCCAGAAACCGTCTGCAACAATACCAGGAGCAATAGGCGGCAATGGCCAAGCACGAATTAGACAATTCTGCTTTAAGGAGAATTGCTGGGTAAAGGAGTAAAAAAAATTGAGATCAGAGTCCTTGGTACCGATCCCATCCATTTCTGTCTGTCTGCCTGTCATTAAAAATCAACCTTGGTTCTATTTTTGTCTTCTTTCTATGCAATGGCACGAATAGCAGTAGCTTTGAAGTAAACAGATTAGTAATAGCACATAAGTGCACAGACCCCCAAAACCAGTGCCTATCTGTTCATTTTGTTATTTTTAGCCATGCAATAGCAGAGGAAAAAAAATATATAGCTTAGTACTTCCATCTAGACACCGAGTCTAGACACTACACACAAAACTAAGAGATTCTTCACAGCAGGATCTATCATCTTTACTTGCAACTAATTTTGTAGGAACTTTGATAAAAAGGTAAAATACTAACAAACAAGAAACCCATGAGCCTACCTCATAGAGTAGATGCATTTACATTTGCTTAAGAGAAAGTTTACTATGTTCTTATATTTAGAACATGAGTTCAACCGTAGACTAAATATTAACAGATATAATCATTATGTATATTATTGAGAAGTAACTTACTGGTTGTTTTTTCTGTCCATTTTCAGCTTTAAAGACAAGCAAGTCATGAATTTTCTCATTATAGACCTCAAAATAACTCATTTCAACATGGTATGAAATCTAAATAGAAAAACAAATAAGTTATCCAAATAATCTACCACCATTTTTATTTGTTATCTTCAGTTCACAAACTGAATAGGAGTAGTTACTACTATGCACCACTGTTACAAGCTTTTCTGCTGAAGTGATCTTCCAGCAGGAATAAGATACTATCTAATCCAAGGATTTGTGATTGCTGAAGTATAAGTGTATAAACTTACTAGAATTCTACCCACACCACAGCTTCTCTTGGCTGTGAAATGTCATGCTTTGAAAAAAACATTAGGTCTCAGAGAAGTTAACATTGTGCTTTTATTACATAAAACTATGTGCTCTTAAATCCTGAAGGAATCTCTCATTCCATTATGAACTAAGTGTTCACAGCATGGTACATATAATACATGAAAAGAAAGGTTTTCACTTGGTGGTGCCAACACACTAAGGTGATTTTTTTTTACCTTCCCTCAGAAAAGGGATGCGTAATTTTATAGCTGATACCCACATAGATCTTAATCTACTGAATAATGATGTTCTGTGGAGACACAAAAACATTTCCTTTAACTCCTACAGTTGTTTCTGGTTTATTTATAAAGTGAATTGTGTTTCTTAAAGAGCAAAGACCACTGAAGTGAAAAAAACAGGGGGAAGGATCAAATGACTTCTCATAAGAAAATAAACAAACAAAAATAAGCATATGCAAAGAATTAGCTCTTGATATCAACTTTTTATTTATTAAAAACAACACTGATGCTCTTTACAAAGAAATACAATGGTATCCTCCTTGGATCCTTCAGTGTGTAACAGAGAATTGTAAACTGATGAATATACTTTGTAACTATGAATACAGATACATTTGTGTTTAAAAGACAATAACTAAACACATTCTAAAGAGTTTAGATGAAAAATATATATAGGTGTCAAATTTACTGAAAATTCATTACCATTTTATAGCCCGTTAAAAAAATTCTATTTAATATTTAGTCACTAAAGACATGTTGGCATCCTTTCTGACATTTGAGAGAGGCATTTTAAGTGCTAGTATCAAAAAAGAAATAAAGATAACCTTCAGCTATCTGTTTTACGTCTAATATCTTCTTCACTGCAACAAAATCAGATTTCAAAAAATCCTAAGGATCATTTATGCCATTTACAAAGGACTGTAACTTGTCTTTCTAACCACGGGAGCATTAGTTATCTTGACTGTCTCTCAAGCTCTTTGATGTAAATTAAAAGAGGTCCAGTTCCAAAAAAATACCACTCCCTAGAAAACTAAAAGGCATTCAACTGTAGGATAGCTTTGATCATGGTAACACAAAAACAAGAAAAAAATCACTCAAAAGTTTCTATAACAATAAGTGCATGGTCAATAAAACTAATCAAATCCGCTTCTCTAGACAGAGTACATGCACAAAGTATACATACACTGAGCTACCTTCTCCACATACTTAACACATAATTCATCTTAGGAGGCTGAGTAGCTCTGGTGACCCTGACACTAGACATCCTTACAAAGTTTCTCCAGGAAAACTTCTGAAGGACATAAGCCTTCTTTCCAATTAACTGCAGTTTTAATTTAATTGATCATTTCTCACTGGCTGAATTTCAATCTGAAGATTCGATGCTGATTCAGAGAATCAGCGATTCGACCACAGACACAGCTTTAAATGTTTTTTCTACATACCTCGAGTTACCAGGCGCAGCTCATGTTTCCTGTGATGCTGGGATGGATGGAGCATCCCACAGGAGCATGGGGGTCCCACCCCCATGTGCTCAGCATCAAACCCAGAAGTGAACTAGAAGTACTTGCGGGGTCTGCTCCCTACTGGGGTCTCTGGCGCACCAGCTGGAGGAGCTCCAGGCCACAGTCCAGAGACTGC
>NW_017728907.1:3738945-3795392 GCF_001723895.1 Crocodylus porosus | reverse complement strand
AGGTGGTTCAAGCACCTACATTGAACACCTTCAAGAGTAAATTGGATGCTTATCTTGCTGGGATCCTATGACCCCAGCTGACTTTGGGCAGGGGGCTGGACTCGATGATCTCCCGAGGTCCCTTCCAGCCCTAATGTCTATGAAATCTATGAAATCTAATTCCAGTCCACTTCTGGGTCTGCTGCCAAGAGCGCAAGGGCCTCCCCCACGCCCACCCCAGTTCAGCGATTGGCCGCGGGGGGTGGCCCCCAGACCCAGCCGAACCAGGGAGTTGCACTGGGCCACCCCATGCACTCCCCGGAGGACCCAGAAGTGGACCAGAAGTGCTTCTGGTCCACTTCCGGGTCTAGGAGCCCCCCGCACTTCTCTGTGGGACTCTCCATCCGCCCCACCATCATAGCTTTCACAAGCTGCCTGGTACCTTGAGGTATGTAGAAAAAACATTTAAAGCTGCGCCTATATCCGAATCGCCGAATCTTTCTAAATTTCTCCGAACTGATTCGGAGGGTTCTGATTCGATTCAGAGAGATTAAGGGGTCTCCCAATTCAATTCAGAGATTCGGCTACCAAATCAGGCCAAATCTGCACTGGATTGAATCAGGGACTGAAGCGTCGCACAGCCCTAATAGACAGATAGATAGGTAGAGGAATAGAGACTAGCCAACTGCCTGTAAAAAATGATGGGGGGCGCGCAGCCAGGGACAGTGACCTGCATCTGGCCCCATTCCCCAACCCCACCTTCAGGGCTGGGCCCACTCCCCTTCTACCCCCTGCCACTTCTGATCCAGGGCCGGGGCCAGACTCCATCTACTGGTCCCACACTCCCACTCTGTCACCGCCACCTGCAGCACTGAGAAGGGCATGGCCAACGTTGGCCTTGCCCCCCCATCCTCTCTGTTTTGGCGGCCTGCAGGGAGCAGGGGAGAAGGGATCAGCACTGCTGGCCTGCCAGGGGATGGATAGGGAGAGAGTCCCAGGGCCAGGCTAGCTCCCCCCACCCTCGCCCTTGCGACTTTGGGGCTGAGGCCACTTCCCCACCCCCACCTGGGGAGGCCAGTGGGGACAGAGCCCCATGTCCAGCCCTGTGCCTCCACTCCACTCAGCCAGCCCCAGCCCCCCATTCAGGCCTGACCCTGTTCCCCCACCCCACCACCATCACTTTGAACCCGACCCCATTCTCCCCCAGCCATTCAGATTTGTACCCTGTCCTCGTTGCAGTGGCCCCAACCCCATTCCCCCACCTCATGCAGGTAAGGGGTGCTCTCCTTTTCCTCCACTCCACTACAGGGCCGGGCCTGGCCTTTCCACCCTCCCTGCCACCATTGTTGGGCCAGGGCCAGCGGCAGGCCCGCCCCCCCCCCCTCTCTGCTGCCATTGCAGAGCCCTGTGCACCCCCCCATACCCTCCATTTTGGGGTGGGGCCAGGCCGGGCCCCTGTCCTTCCCACTGCCACTGCCACCTCCAAGGAGCATGGGGAGCACGACTGCTCCACTGACCATGCCCCCCAGTTCTGTCTGCTCCGTTGTTGTCTCCTCCAGGGAACAGGGCAGGGGGGGCAAGGCCAGCTGTGCTGGCTTCTCCTCCCCCCGGCTCTATCCCTTGTGTCCCCACCATCATGGCGGCACTCAGCTATGCCATCACCGCCTAGCCAAATGCTGTATTCACACTGTGATTGGTTGTTGCCATCAGCCAATCAGAGTAAGAATAAAGTGTTATGCACAGAGAGACAGACAGACAGACAGACTACGGGTTTTATAATATTAGGTAGATTTAGCATTGTAGAGAAAGAGAGATAACACACAGCAGATCATGTGCACTGATGTTGCCTCATAAAAAGTCTAGAACACAGTCTCCAATCACGAAGGTTGACCTAAAGGATGAAGTGTTTTATTGTTAAGAAGAACAATGGATCAGCCATATAAACCAATGATATGCAGAGAATTCACTGATGTTCAAACCACTGCAAGTCTGTTTCCATTTGACCCACTTGGTTACCAAATCAAAATATATGTATTACATACATGAGTATTCTAAGAAACAGTGGGACAAAAGCCTGCATATTTCTCTTTGTACTTTCTAGGACTTTTTCCCTATTTTCCTTTAGGTCATGAGTCTAGCTTTGAGACCCTTGTGATTTAAAGAATGCTCTTTCAACTATGGTTTCATTGGATCAATGAAATGTAAGTGCATGATAACTATTTTGGTTAAAAGAAAAAACAGAAGAAAAGAAAAAAGAAAAACACTCAATTATATTTGTAGAACAGGCTTGAAAGATTGTTCTTAAATAATCCCAGAATTTTATAAGAACAAAAAAAAAATAAGATAATTTCACAATATTTATAAATTGTTGATTATAATTAATAGTTATTACAATTTATAGTTGTTCTAGCTTTGATTCTATGTCTTGATTCCCTGTTTCCTATTACGTTAATGTATTTAACCCAAAACGCTGTAATGGTCATATGTACAGCAAAAATACTATGCACATATTTCATTTTATATTATTCCCACTTTGGGATCATAGGATAGTATACGTTTGCTTGTCTACAACTGTGGGGCCAATCTTTTCAAAAGGTGTGCCACAAATTGGTCCCGGACTCTTACCGACTGTCATTCTGATCCCTTTCCCCTATCTAATCTGCTGCTCTGACTTCCTCTTCCTGCCCTAACTGCTTCTGTACTGCCCCCCAGATCCGCCACAGGCCACACACAGAGGCTGCCCATACTGCTTGTAGCATGTGTGTCACAAGCTGGCCATCCCTGGTCTAGACAACATGCTTGTTAGTTCTATGAGCAAAAATAAGATTTAAGATGCAGCATACTGAAAACAAGAAGTAAGCCAGGAGTGATGTATAAAATAAAGAAAAAAGAGAAACACCCCCCCCATAAAACAACAAATCCTTGATATCAATATACTAGCTACTTTTTAATTCAATACACACACAAAAGAAATAATTCTGAAGAAATACCTTTTCTGTATCTGTTTGTCCAATTTGAAGGAAAAGATCTTCACAAAATCTTGGAATGATTCCTGGTTCTTCACCAAATCCCATCATCCTATAATTAGGAAAGTATATATTTTCAGATTTTTAACTCTTTAAAAGAAGTTATTTGTATTTGTCTTCCCACTGTAAATATTAACCATGCTGCAGTTAAAAGACCATTACAGATCCCAGTTCTCTTTCTTAAGTATTTAGTTACAGAAACAAATTAGAGGACCATTTAGGATACAGATGGATAAAAAAATATTGCTTTACAATTGTGACTTTACAATGCTAATACAAACAGATCAGTTTATCCCTCTGCTTCCAAAGTGAAGTGTTTGGGCTTCCTTTGAAAGTCTGCCTATAAAACCCATCTTCTTGAAAATATTCATATAAAGTTTATTTTTAATTACATTAAGATATTCACACTAAAGATATTTAAAATATTTTTTTTTAAATCAACGTCTTATTTATAAAAATAAATAGAGGCCAGCTTGTTGAACTTTTAAAAAGTCACCAGTTTATTCTAAAAGAATTCAACACACTTCACTTTAAAGCAATTTAGTTTCAACTTCACTTAAATTTCAGTTCCACTAAAGATACCGAGGAATGGTAGACAACAAAATTGCCTAAATAAAAACTAACAAAAATACTACAAACAAGATAACAATTTTGTCTGCTCAGGTCAAATAGTAAATACTTAAAGTAAAACCAGTTTTGCACAATAATGATGCCACTGACTTGTCAACAAAAGTGGATTTAGACAGAACTGATTTTTTCTTTTAAAGTTTTGCAAATAATATTTAAGATAAGTATAACTGAAAAAGAGTAGATAAAAATATTCTTTTTTCAGCTTATTTTGTGCATTGACAGAATTTTGTATGTCAATTGCAAAGACTGCAATAAACCCATAGTAGTTGTATATTTATTTCTGTTTTTAACACACTATATTTTCCAGCATAATTTTTTCACTTATACCTGGCCAAATCACAATTTCTTAGCCAAAACCAACTGCTCAAACCTGAATTATGTTTTCATTGTCTAGTCAACTAAGCCTTCACCATAATGCAGTAACTTTTCTATTAATATCTGTCTAGCTCTAAGCATCTTAATTTCTAGTCAAACGTTACATTTAAAGCAGATATTCAAAACCTGAATAAATAAATACATTTCAGTCTAGTTTCTTCTAGCAACTGGAGGCGACTTATTAAACCAGCTCCTGAAATAATATTTCCTCTGAAACTTACGTATATGATTTTCCAGAACCAGTCTGTCCATAGGCAAAAAGACAAGTGTTATATCCTTCAAAGGCTCTTTCTAGCAAGGGTACTGCCAAAGTCTTGTATATTATCTCCTGACTTGCAAAATGTGGATGACACTTGTCAAAGGACCAGAATGAAAAGTCATAAATAAAGCTGTAGGTTTGTTTGGTGTCTGGATGCTGCACAGCTGTCTCTGGGCCATTCATAGAAACCACTTGGAATGATATTTCATTTTTTTCTCTGAATAAAAAAAGACCAAACAAACCAACATTAGAAACTAAGGTGGTCACCTCAGTCTTATCTCTTTAAGAACTGAGGTGTTCTATAAGCAACATATTGTCTGATAAAGAACTGATTCATTCAGGAAGGAAGAAAGAAGAAAGTTTCACCTAAACAATATTCAAAGGTCACTGCTCTACCAGTAGTTCCCTGTTCCCAACCCTTGACTACATTTTTTTAAAGCATACTTTAAAAAAAATTCAGATCACATTATGTACTAGCTTATTAAAAACATACAGACTATTGGTTATTACTTTGAAAAAAGCAGTCCATTGAGCATATACTAGAACAAAAGTATGCATTTATAGTACCCAAAGAACACCCAAAAATAGTTGGCTCCACACCTGTTACTGAAGGGTCGTACTCGCACAGCTACCGTCACTTTGCTGTTTTCTACTTTGAAAGCATCATCCTTAGTGCAAGGGATCTGAGTTGGGGTTTCTTCTTTAAGTGCAACAGCTGGCACATGTGTGTTATTCACTTCAGCTCCTCCACTTCTACTTACAGAAAGAGAATTAGAAGCCCTCATTTGCTTTTTCTCTATAACTTGATGGCAAGGTGTCCTGTTCGTCAAAGTAGATATGGCTGGACTTTTGGCATTCTGAGATATCCCACACTTGGATATTACATTAATTCCTTCTGTGGTGCCTTTCCAAGGAATTCTTTGTCTTCCTAAATAGCCATGTTTTGCAAGTGAATTTTGTACCTTTTCCTTCCCAGATAGTTTATTAAAATCTTTTTCATTCAGCTTTATACCTGGTGTCCTGTTAATGGGCTTTGTTGCTATTAACTGTGCTGATTTAGGGACTTCATATTGAATCTGAGCATCAGCAATATGGGTCTTATGTTTCAAATATGTACAATTACCGTTTCCACTTGAACCATTAACATTAGCAAGGACATCTTTATTTTTCAGATCCGTGTGTATCTTTACATTTGACTGACCTTCAACTAACCGAAGTCCTGGTTTAATGTGGTGGGAGTCATCGGTACAAATGCTTAAGGGAAACACATTTCGGCTATTTGCAACTTTAGAATCAGAAGTTTCTATCCTGGGTATACTTTCTTTATTGATTTTACATTTCTCTGTTGATCCAGTCCTCAAACGTCGCTGCAGTGTGAGTCTTCTGTCCACCTGTGAGACACCAGAGTCCTGCATTGCATTCTCATTGAAGTCATCATCAGTAGAAATGGTTTCTTTGCTTGCCCCAGTTCGTCTCTGGAGTGTGAACCTACCTTCAGGTTTAGGTGCAACTGTGGTAACATTTGCTTTTTTACAGGCAGAAATCACATAGGTCCTATTTATTTCTTTGGTCTTATTCAGAGACAGTGAGAATGTGTTATCTTTTTCATTTTCTGACACATGTCCAAACCTGTTGCTTCTAGAGAAAGTACTTTGTGGAGCATTCTTTTGTAAAGCAGTACAAAATGCATCAGTACGACTTCTCGTAGGGAGTGTATAAATGGACATTTTTGCTTCACGCAAGTTTTAAGATTAGGATCTAAAATATACAGCCCAAACTTTGCCTGCAAGATTAAATTAATTTTTAAGTTTCTCTTCTCTCTGCAGCAGTGAACTTTGTTCCTATGGAATCTGTAATAGCAAAGCATCAAATTCTGTTATATTGTACAACGTTAGCTATTTTAACTAAATCATGTACAAACCCGCCTCCTACATGCTCGCCTGTTTAAAAATAAAGCAAAAATGAAGGAAAATGTTGTTTGATTTTTCTCTCAACTAATTAAAACAACGTAACTAAGTAAAAGCTCAGTGGCCAGGAGATTGTACTTTACCTTACTGAATGCGTTTCAGGCCACCACTGGAAAGTGCACTATCATGATCAAATTTGATTTTTTTTTTTTTTTTTTAAACAATATCTTTCTGAGAATTAGACCCAACACCGTGAAAAAGTTCCAGCTGGTACAAAAAACACAGCATCTAACTCTAGTAACATACAGAAGCTTATCACCCAGTGATACATATAATGCAATTCAAAGTTGCTTGGTTTTCATAGCCCTCGATAAAATTAACACTACAGCCACCAGAGAAATTGCTGCTCTCCGGACCATGTTGATCAACAACCGTATCCCACTGGAAAAATACAACAGAGCACCAAGACAAGGAATATTTTGCCTACTGCACCTTCCAGAGGGCCGGGACCTGAACTCTGAAAGACATTTATAAGACTATCTCAGCACCAAGTACAGATGAGATAAGAAGTAAGATGCAGAAGAGAATTCTCTCTCACCACGAGGGTAGTAAAACACAGGAACATGTTACCCCAGAGAGGTGGTGGAAGCTCCATCCGTGGATGTTCTCAAGACCCGGCTAGACAAAGCCTTGGCTGGGATGATCTAGTTGGGGGTGATCCTGCTTTGGGCAGGGCGTTGGACTAGATGACCTCCTGAAGTCCCATCCAGCCCTAATTTTCCATGATTCTATGATTTCATAGTTTGTAGGGTCGGAAGGGACCCGAGCAGATCAAGTCCAACCCCCTACCGTGGCAAGAAAAAGTACTGGGGTCAAATGACCCCAGCAAGGTGTTTGTCTAGTCTCGTCTTAAAGACCCCCAGGGTAGGAGCCAGCACCACTTTGCTTGGAAGTTGGTTCCAGATCCTAGCCACCCTGACCATGAAGTAGCGCCTCCTGACGTCTAGTCTGAATCTACCCTCTGCCAGCTTGTGACCGTTATTTCTAGTCACTCCTGGTAGTGCTGGGGGAACAGGGACTCTTTATCATTAAAAATGTTATCGTTTTAATAGGTGTGGCATTCTCTCTTGTCTATGTCCATACTTGGTGCCGAAGGAGCCTTCGCCCGTCTGATGATGCCTGTCAGAGTTTGGGTCCAAAGGCCTCCTTCTCGTACGCTTCTAAGATATGCTTAACAGCAAAAGGGTCGGCTATTCCCGCTGTGTCTCCTACAGCCTAGGGCAGGAAGGCAGCCTAAGGGAGAGCAGGGAGGGCTGTTTCCCAGCGCCCTGGGCGGCGCTCAAACCCCTTTGCCGCCGTGTACATTGTACAGCTGTTAAACAGACCCGCCGCACGCAGGCGCCGCAGGGAGTCAGCCCTGGGGGCCCCTCTGAAAGCACCTGGCACCACGAGCCCAAGCTGCAGACGCCTTGAAAGCGAGACGGCAGCAGGACTGAAGCACCTTGCAAGGAGCTGGGGGGCCGGCACCGCTCCCTCACCGCTCCTGCCCCCTCCCCTACGCTCCGCGCCCGCTTACCTCTGCTCCGCCGCAACCGGCCGCCGAGCTCCAGCGCCTGGTTCGAATGCGCCGCGCCGCCCGCGATTGGCTGCAACCGAAGGTGACGTCACGCGCCGCGTGGGGAGGTGGAGGAGCCGGGAAGGGAGGCGCCATGCGCCGGCGGGGGGGCCCAGGCTCAGAGGACAGCGGGTGACGAGGACGAGGGCAAGGTGGGCGGTGGGCCGCAGCTCCGCATTGTCGGCCACGCTGTGCTCGGGGGTGTTGATCCTCAAGGCAAATGGATGGTGCGCCGGTAACACGCTCCCCTCCCCACGGCTTCCCGTGCGGCCCTCGGCTCCTTTCGCCGCTCCCACCTCTGCCGCCTCCCTAGCTCTATGCCCTCTTCATCCAGGCTGCGTTGGGCATTTGGGATGCCTCCAGGCACTGATTCCCGAGGCCAGGCTCCTCTGTCCACCCGTTCTCCCAAGCCCCTTAAGAGCAGTTTAAGATTAAAACAAGGTCAACGCTATTTAAACTGAAAAGCATACTCCTTCCTGCATTGGTGATGTGTAGGGTGTGCAAGTGCACCCCCTGAACACAGCAGTGCACCCCGTGTGAAAAGGTGCCACTGACACTGTGGGCAGTCTCTGCTTGCCACTAACACCACTGGCGGTGTCTATGAGTGATCTGTGATTGCTGGTGGCATCTGCAGGTGTTTGCTGACCACTGGACAGTGCTCGCCACCCCCAATCCCATCACCAACAGCTGTGGGTTGCTGCCACCACACTCCTGCCACCGTCAGCCTCACCACTGCCTGCAGGAGCTCCTGTGCCTCCCCCCCACCCCAGCTCTGGAGGCACACAGCGTTCATACTGAAAAGCATACTCCTTTGGGAATAGCTTCAGTGCTAGCTGCATATTTTTCTGCCTTCCTCCCTCCCCAAGCCTTAAGAACAGTGATCTCAGCAGCTATTTGACACTTGGCTCCCATTTCCCAATGGTCTTGTATTGCACCCATCAGGATGGACCGTCTGTCCTGCCTCTGACTAATGCTGCAAGCTCATATCATACTAACAACTGCAGAGCTGTGACCAAGTTATGGCACTACGCGCACTCCGGCAAGGGCACATGGAGCCTGTGCCCCCAAATCAGTGAGGGTGAGCTACTGCTGTGGGCTGGGGCCAGAGCAGCAGTGAGCTCTTCTTGGCAGGGGGCTAGGCTGGGCTGCAGTCGGGGCTGGTGGCAGCAGTGCTGGGAGCAGGGCTATGGGGGAGATGGCTGCAGCCACCCCAAAGTTCACAGTAGCCCCCAGCACAGCCAGGCCCAACCCCCTGCTGGGAAGAGCCTGGCACCACCCCAGCCCCAGTCGAGAGGCAGTCTGCCCTTATCCTGCGCACAGGTCCAGGCACACACCACCCATACGCTCCCAGGGTGCGTGCAGCAGCAGGAGCCACCACCCCCTTCCCACACCCCCTGGATGAGCTGCTCACAGCTCCGTCCCACGCTCCACCCTGGCTGTGCAGTGCCTGCCCCTGCCCCAACCCCAGCCCTACTCCCTCCCTCACTGCTGGGGCCTCGATCTGCACCCCCCTCCACTCCCCTTCCCTCAAACAAACTTACCAGTTGGACCCAACTGCTCTCCACGCTGTCAGTCTGTGCTCCTAGATTTCATTTCATAGACATTTAGGCTGGAAGGGACCCTGGAGGATCATCAAGTCCATTACCCTGCCCCAGGGTCAGGAAGTCAGCAGGGATCATAGGATCCCAGCAACATAAGCATCCAAATGTGTCTTGAAGGTATTCAAAGTGGGTACTTGAACCGCCTACGGCAGCAGCCTATTCCAAACCTTGGGTTCTCGGACAGTGAAAAAGTTCTTTCTTATGTCCAGCCTGAATCGGTCACAGTGGAGTTTGTGACCGTTTGATCTTGTCATCCCTTGGGGCGCTCTGGTGAACAGACGTTCCCCCAGATCCTGATGAGCACCCCTGATAAATTTATAGGTGGCCACCAGATCACCCCTGAGCCTACGCTTTTCCAGACTAAAGAGCCCCATTGCTCTCAGCCTGTTGTCATAAGGTCAGTTTTCCTGACCTCTGATCATGCGCATGGCTCTCCTGTGCACCCTCTCAAGCTTCTCCACATCCTTTTTGAATCATGGAGCCCAAAACTGGCCATAGTACTCCAGCTGCAGCCTCACCAAGGCTGAGTACAGCGGGAAAATAACATCCCGAGATCTGCTTGAGAACATCCCAAGGTCTGCTTGAGATCTCCTGGCCTCCTGCATGTTATGCTGCGGCTGGGTGCACACACAGGGCATTTATCAGTAACGTTGTTGGACATGCCAGCCAGAAGAAGCCAATTGCTGATGCTGTTAATTTTCCTTTCTATCAGTGCCAATCCAATATGGGACCAATGTATTGGTTCACCTCTAGTCATCAATTGCACTGTTCAACCTGTTCATAGTATCAATCTCCCAGATTGCTTTCAATAGTCACCGGGAGATTGATGCCAATTGCAGTAGGCTCCCAGCCAATCCAGGAGGGTTGGCAGCTTCCAGCCCCTAAGATCTATGAATCTATGACACTTGGCACCCTACTAACCCCTTGCTTTACTCTGAAACTATGTTATGGTCGTGGAGTCATGTTTTTGTGAAAGTTGTGCTATTAGGGAGTCTTAAGGAATTGGACAGAAAGTATTAAAAACAGTAACTGGGTGAAAAACTGGTATTAGTTTTTTGTAGCAAAATTAGTAAAAACCATGTGCTTTTCAGTCAGAAAATTTGAATGTTCTTTCAGCAAGCTATTGCAGCACCAAAAAAGCAAAACATAACGTGCATCTGTAATAGCTTTTTTCCAGATATGAGTCTAGATTTTATGCAGAATATTTTTTCTTCAATTAGAATGATATGTAAGAGAGCTTTCCTGCAAATATTATCAATGCTGGTCTGAAAATCAGCCATTAACTGACATTTTGAGCCAGCTACTATACCCTATTCTTCTCGAAAAGTAAGCCCACAATCTTTTTTTATATGCTTGAGTTTTACAGTCCAAAAAGTAAGACCCTGAGTAATATTCCTGAACCTGAGTTTTTAAAAAAACATCATGCTGCCAGCCCAGTATTTTGTCTGTCAGAAGATTTCAGTCTGTTTTAAAGACTAGCACTTTTTTTTTTTTTTTTGGGGGGGGGGGAGATTTTTATGACTTACAATGAATTACAATTCTTATTATTACTTGGTACTTGGCAAAGGACTAGCTAGAAACAGGTGTGGCCAACTATAAATCAAAATTGTAAAATAATTTAAGCCATTTAATATCAGTTTCTATGGGCACATCTACACAAGATGTTTACTGCAGAGATGACTATCTCTGCAGTGAAGTCTCAGCATCTACACATGCAGCCCTATTAGGCCGCAGTAAATTAATAAATGCCGCCATAGCATAGACCTTGTAAACACAGGTACTATTCTACGGTAACTTTGTTAGTGTGCTGCAATACACATGTACACCCTGACAGGGGAGGCTGGGGCACAAAGGTGCTTCAGTGCAAGGGCTGCCTGCCAGCTAGCCCTGCACTGGAGCACCCTTAGGCCCTAGCCAGCCCCTCCACAACATGCTGATCTGGTTCAGAGAAGACCCAAGCTGGCAGGCTGGCCCCCTGGGCTCTGCCAGCCAGGGCTGCTCTGAGCCAGCTCAATGTGTTGTGGTCCCAGACACATGTGTAAACGCAGCACCCAGGAGTATTGGGCTAATATCATGTGTAGACATGCCCTATATCAAGTTTTATCCTAGGGAAATGGCCAGGAGACAAATAGCAAACCTGCAAAATGAAGATACAGTATTAAAAATAGCTGAAACTATAGCAGGGCTGTTCTGATTTAAATAGAGGGTCCCATCTTAAAATCAGCTCCTGGTAGGTCAGTGGTTCTCTTTAGGAGAACTTTTTAGGATCAAAGCATCATTCATTAGACGCAAGACACCCTTTAGAAAATGCCAACTCTTAGCTTTTACTCAGTTATTGACTACAGAAAAATAACAAAGCAATTCTTCTGTTGCAAAGAACTCAGAAAGACCATGTCCTGGGAAAGGACATACAAGTAGTGATAAACACTCACCCTTAGCAGGAGACACAGCCCAGCAGGGGCAGAGGGAAGAGCCCATGCAGCTTATTAGCCGCTTATTTATTCACTTAAGACCGGCTGGTGACGTAAGCCATGAACGCCAGCCAGTGATCATAAAAATGGCAGCCAACGCCACGGAGCAGGAGGGAAGTGGAGAGAAAGGACCCCAGCCAGCCCGGAGGAGACCCCTACCTTGGGTCTTGTAGGACCTGGCAAGCCAGGAGCGAACAGAAGCAGTGGGGAGCAGGGCAGCCTGCCGAGAGTCAAGAGCAGGAGACTGTCAGGCAGCAGGAGCTCCAGACCTGAACCAGGACCTAGGGAAGGACTGAAGACTCTGCAGGATCCCAGGTGGGAGTGTTGGACTGGCCGGGATGAGAGCAGCACCACGCCAGAGGGAAGGACCATGAGGGAAGCTCCAGAGTGGTCACAATCCGGGGAGATATCGCCACCAGTGTCAGCTGAGTTGACAGCAGGGTGGGAGGAAACCCCAGAGACAGCTGATGTCCGGGAAAACATCCCCGAGCTGAAGCAGGGGTGATCAAAGTTACGAAGCAGGGTGTGGGCACGCGAAGGAGCGACCCTGTTTTTTAGTTACCGCTAAAGAGTCGGCTTTATGTTTCCCCGTGTATGAAGGGGTTGAGAAGAGGGTCTTTTTCATTTCCCCAGGTAGGGGGACCAAGGGTAGTGCCTTGGAGGATTTTCTTTATGTTTCCCTGGGAGAAGGGGTTGGCAGGAAGGAGGAAGGCGGAGTAGGGTCAGAGCCAAGAAACCAAGCCCCGTGTTGGCTAGGAGGCAAAGTAGGTGGCCGGTAGAAGAAAGGGACTCTACGAGAGGGGCCAAGGCCAACGGGGAGACAGTGTGCACTAGGTGGAGTGAGGCCAGGGTGTAGGGGTGGCAGAGCCCCGTGAATGACCGTCGGGTGAACCACACGCCAACAAGTGAACCAGGCGACCGACCCTGTCCGCTGAGAAACCAACAAGTCATGGCAGGCAAGAGCGGGGTCAGCAAGTCATGGGGAAGACACCTGCTCGGCCAAAGACGCCAGCCCAGAGAATGCCCAACGTGCACCATCCGGGCAAAGGCCACTAGAGGCCCAATGGTCACAGACCACAACAGGTCAGAATGTTGTTGACAGTATAGATTCCTATTTGAAATCTCTGGGTTTATCTTTTGAGTCATGTACAAGTGTTTACATATTTAAGGGTGGTAATATTGTGTGGCACACTGCAGTACCCCTGAAAGGATCTTGTGAGACCTTGGTTGAGAAACAATGTGCTAGGTACTGTGAATATTGTCACAGTACTAGAAGATGATTGTTCTACTGTTTTCCTATGGTGCACCGTTGATGTACAAAATGCTGCACTAAGTATAGTGCAGTAAAAATAGGAAACCTGCATTGAAAGCATATACAAAAGTGTTACTCTACCTTTTAATCTATCCTCCTTAGGAATAACAATCCTTCTCCCATTATTCTTCTCTTTTACCACATCCTTATAATCCAGTTTTGCTTTAAAGATGTTTTACCATTGCTTCAAAGTGAGCAAAATTACCAAATATTCTTCCATGAAATTTTCACAAGAAATAATCCTAAATTGTTCTCTTATACCTGCTGAAAAATATATAAGATTGATCAAAACATAAAAATCATCAAAACATTCAGCTCTCTTTAATAGGGCAGGTAAAACAGCTGGTACTCACAAATACTGGTATTCAAACAAGTGAAACTAATACGAGCAAAGGAAAAAAAAATCCAGCAGAGGGAGACAAAAGGAAAGATAAAATATAAAAGAAAACAAGAAATGACTGTGTCCCTCCAATCGATAAAAAAATCTTTAATGGCAGCAGCGTCTGAAAGGCAGCACAAATCTGAAGGAATACAGAACTTTAATGTAAATATTAGCTCTAGTCAAATGGAAAATAGCATTCAAATAAAAGAGTTCAAGAAGGTGCCCAAAGTGCTGTAGTCACCTTTAAATGGACACCTTCGTATTTACATACATGACAAATACTCAGTAATGGGAATTAACTAGTTATTTAACTAGTTAAGAAGTTAAAGAAATAGCTAACTTTTAACTTTAACTAGTTAAAAAGGTTAACTTTAACTTTTTAAGTTAAAAGTTAAAAAAAATTGAAATCCAGCTTCCCCGGAGTTTTTCCTGACACAGCCACTCTCTAGGACTTACATGGAACAATATTTCTTTATTGAAACTCTAGGACTTCTTATTTGAGAGAGAGAGAGAGAGAGAGAGTAGTGCACCGTCCTATGAGATATGGTCTCTTAAGAAGTACAAGTCCCAGAGTTCCTTAATGCATGCTGACATTTTCTGTGCATTTGCAGAAATCAACAGGGCAGCCAGTTGGCTGCAGGAGAGGGAACAAGCACAAACAAGCAGAGACATTTATCTCAGTAGGAGTGGGAGCAAGTAGTGAGGGTGAAGCAGATGATGACTTAATAAATTTTAATGACATTCAGAACCAGCAGCCCAGGGTCCAAGAAGTTGAGAATTACTTCTCATCCGTGAGAAACTTATCTGAGATGTCACCTACTATGAAAAAACTATTCGTCCATTAGAATGCAAGCATCCCCTCAACTTTAAAGCAAGGGTTTTTGTTAACTAGACAAGGACAGCAGGCCATACTGGGCTTAATAAGCAGCTTGCCCGCACGTTAGCTAAAAGAACACATGACCAGAAGCGAGGAGGGTTCTGGACATATAAACCAGAGCCAGAACCAGAGTAGGGAGTCAGGCCCTGGAGGTTGCAGAGGAAAGCCTGACAAACTGCTGGGCTTCCTTGGGGTTACCAGTGAGACTGGGAGCTTACGGGGATATAACCCAGAACTGGGGTTTACAGAATGAGTGCTGCCATGAGTGTTTGCCTGGCCTGAGGTATGCGGAAAGGGTTCCCCTCTTGAAGGGGCAGTGTCCTGTTTTCCCTTTCTTTCATGTGGAAGGGTCCAAAAGGGAGATTTTCTGTTAAAGCCAGGGGGCTTACCTTTCAGTTCAGACCAGTGGTTTGGGTCAGGACTGTCGGGGGTAGTTTTTAGGAGACCCCATTAGTGTATTAGGGGCACTTGTTCGTCTCAAGTCTGGCTGGAGGCAGACTCAAGGCAGAATGAACAAGCAAAGCCCAGAGCAGGGCAGAGTTTGGAGCCAGGGGGCTCAGTGCCCAAAGTAGGATGGAGCCTCGGGCCAGGGGTACAGCACCTGACAGGGCAAGATGGAAGCTGGTGCTTAGAAGCCAGACCCAAGACAATGAGCCTGGGCTAGAAGGCCCATCTAGAGCAAAGGGGCAGAGGCTGAGAAAGTCGAAGCTCCAACAGAAGAGTGATGATAGGGTGACACCACGAGGCTTGAAGCATGGTGTAAGGAAGGACTGGAGCCACAGTTTGCTCTTAAGGCTACAGGTGACCTGCAGTCGTGTTGGTGGCTGCAATGATGTCAGCAGCAGGGTGGGTGCAACTGCCTGCAGATGCTGCCGGCAGTGTCAACTGCGAGGGGGTGCCAGCCAATCTCGGGGTGTACGTGCACTCACATGCACCCCCTACACATCGCCAATGCCTCAAGGAATCCATTTCTAAGCACTTGGAGAAGGTTGTGATTAGGAAGAGTCAGCATGGATTCAGCAGGGGCAAGTCATGCCTGACCAACTTGATTGCTTTCTATGATGAGATGATTGGCTCTGTGGATGTGGGGAAATCAGTGGATGTGTTATACCTTGACTTTAGCAAGGCTTTTGATATGGTCTCCTACAACATTCTTGCACACAAGCTAAGGAAGTATAGGTTGGAAGAATGGACTGTAAGGTAAATAGAAAACCAGCTGGATCATTGGGCTCAAAGGGTATTAATCAATGGCTCAATATCTAGTGCTCCAGGGTATCAAGTGGAGTGCCCCAGGGATTAGTCCTGGGGCTGGTTTTGTTCAGTATCTTCATCAGTGACCTGAAAGATGGGATGGAGTGCACCCTCAGCAAGTTTGCAGATGGCACCAAGCTGGGGTGAGTAATGGATATGCTGGAGGGTAGAGCCAGGATTGAGAGAGACTTTGACAAATTGGAGGGCTGGACCTAAAGAAATCTCATGAGGTTCAAAACAGACAAATGCAAAGTCCTGCATTTAGGACAGAGCAAGCCCATGAACCAGTACAGGCTGGGTACTGACTAACTAAGCAGCAACGCTGCAGGAAAGGACCTGGCAGTTACAGTGGACAATAAGCTGAATATGAGTCAACAGTGTGCCCTTGTTGCAAAGAAGATTGATAGCATACTGGGCTGCATTAGTAGGAGCATTACCAGAAAATCAAGGGGAATGATTCTTCCCCTCTCTTTGGCATGGGTGAGGCCACATGTGGAGTACTGTGTTCAGTTTTGGGCCCCACACTACAGAAAGGATGTAGACACATTGGAGAGAGTCCAGCAGAGGGCAACAAAAATGGTGAGGGGGATGGGGCACATGATTTCTGAGGAGAGGCTGAAGGAACTGGTCTTATTTAGTCTGGAGAAGAAAAGACTAAGCAGGGATTAAATAGAAGTCTTCAGCTACCTGAAGGGTGGTTCCAAAGAGGATGGAGCAAGACTGTTTTCATTGGTGGCAGAACCAGGAACAATGGTCTCAAGTTGCAGCAAAGGAAGTTTAGGTTAGAGATTATCCCTCTCTTTCAATAGGAGGGGGTATTAAAGCAGTGTGGAACAGGTTACCCAAAGAGGTTGTGGAATCTCCATCCCTGGAGGTTTTTAAGACCTGGCTAGACAAAACCTTGGCTGGGATAATATGGTTAGGCATGGTCCTGCTTGGAGCAAGGGTTGGACTAGATCATTTCTCAACCTGTGGGTCGCAAGAATATATGAAAGGGTCGCAAACAAACTTAAAACATGGATCAGTAAACTTTAAAAATGGACTCTCCTTTAAAGGAGAAAAACATGGGAAACCGTGACTGTTTTCCTGCAGGCTGCCAGGGCTCTAGCCTGCAAATGGCTGCTTGGGGTCCTCTGCCCCACATTCCCCCACCCCCTCCCCTACACACTGGCAGGCTGGGGCCTGGGGGCAGCAGTTCGGAAGTGAGGGGAACCGAACCGGGATTGGCCAGTATTTACAAATGGGTCCTGGTACAAAAAAGATTGAGAGCCACTAGATGACCTCCTGAGATCCCTTTCAATCCTAATTTTTTACAATTCTATGATTCACTTTTGTTAATGTTAGTTTCAAATGTGTTACCTAAGTCCAGACTTTATAAACTTAAAAGATATATATGTATATAATTTGTATAAACTAAAAAGCTATGCAAGTTATTTTGCTGTGTTTCATAAGTCACTTTTATCACTGTGTGGCTTTAGTAGGAATGCAGCTATCATCTGTCCACTCAGTAAACAACCACCATGTGATTAGTCTTTCCAGATGAAAGAGGGATATTTCCTCAAACCCCCATTTTCATGTATCATTCCAGACCCATCCACATACCTACACAAGTTTACATAATTCACAATTCCATCTGCATTCTGACTCACTCTGAAAAAATGTCTACTACCAGAATATGGTAAGAATAATGTTTTCTGTATTAAATGTGACTTGAGTTACACCAACGTTCCATTCTATATATTAGGATGGGCACATGCTATTTTTTCCATGATAAGCTTGTATTTTAAAGAATGTGCCTGGCCTTAAAGAATATTCATAACAAATGTTTGCAGACTTGGTGAAAATATTTGCCATGCTTCATTTTAAGCACATATAATCCTTCTGAAGTCTATGTGCTAGATCAGGAGTAGGCAAAATACAGCCCATGAGCTAGATCCAGCCCGGCAGGCCATTGTATCCGGGCCCCTCAAAATGTAAAAAATTTATATTGATCTGCCCCAGGCTCCTGTCAAAGATGACAGGTTTAAGGGCAGTAGGACCCAGGGGAAGCCATGGCAGGCTCCTATAACAGCAGCGCCCGCCCAGCCCTGCCCCCCAGCCAGAAGCCCCTACCTAGCAGAGGCTTCTGACCTGGGACCACTCCTGCCTCCCTGCACCGGAGCAGGAAATTCAGGTAAGAACGTGGGTGGCGAGGCAGGGGAGGAATATGGGGATCACCCCAGTCCTCAGGGGTAGGCCGGCTTCTGCTGAGCCCCATGGTCCAGCCATGCAGCCAGGAGCCACATGGTGCCAAAGTGGGTGGTGGGTGGGCAGGAAAGTGGGAAAAGCTACAGCAGGGGTGGGAGGGAGTAGAGCTAAGTGGGTATGGCTTGCATGGTGTCCTGGGGCCAGCACCAGTGGGGCCCAGAGCAGGGTGGCAGGAGTGCCAGGCGCAGGCTGGCAGGGATCTGTGGAGACGGGCTGGGCTGTGCCAGCAGGGAGAAGGGGGATCCAGCCCAGCTCCATACGGCCTCTGCCAGCTGGGACCCCATGGTCCTGCCGTCCTGCTCTGGGCCCTGCTGGCGCTGGCCCTGTGACACCAGCATGGGTCCCGCGCTCCTGCCCGGCTGTTGCTGGCTTCCATGTGCCCATTTGCTCCAGTCCCCCAGCCCTGCAGTACAGGCAGGGTGAGCACACACAACCCCAACCCCATGCTCACTCGCCTGGACTAAACAGCAGGAGCGGGGAACAAACTAGTGCTCAGTGTGGGAGAAAAGCAGCCCCTCCCACTCCCTGCGGCCAGTGCTTCCTGGTGCAGCCACCCAGGGCTGTCGTGTGCCTCCGGCATGTCACCGCTGCCAGTGGACAGCGGGCACAGGCAGCCCCACATGGACTGCAAGGGGCTGTGCCATGGAGCACTGGCGGCCGGAGGGGGAGGCACCGCAATTGTCCAGCGCTGAGCACCAGTTTGTCCCACGCTGCAGCTGCTCAGCCTGGGCCCTGCACCGACTCTGGGCTCACAACAGCAGCAGCTGCACACAAGCTGCTGCTTGCGGCAGAAGAAAGTAGCCCCCCCTCACTGCCAGCAGGCAGTGTTTGGTGCGGCTGCTGGGAGTGTTTGGCTGCAATGCAAATCCTTCGCTGCCACTTGTGAGCTCCCCAGCACGGCTGTTGCACACAGCCACTGCTGCTGCGCTGGGCTGCTCACAAGCGGCAGTGAAAGATCCACATCGCAGCCAAACACTCCTCGAGGTGGCGCAGGGCCCAGGGCAGTGAGCGAGCACACACAGCACAGTAACAGCCAGGCAGGAGTGCAGGGCCAGGCTGCCAGGGCTCTGTGGAGCTGGGCTGCACTGCACCAGGAGGGAGGTGAGGGAGACAGGCTTGGGTGGAGGCAGAGGTTTGCCCACAGCTTGCCTGCCCCCACACCAGCTGCTCCTGCTGTCCCCAGCACTGAAGCTGGGATGGCCAGTCAGCAGGCAGGGGAGGAGTGGGTAAATGGCTGCAGTGGGCGGGGGAGAAGGGGCAGCGAGTGGGGTGCCCAGAGCGCAATAACAGCTGGGTGGGAGCACAGGCCCATGCCAGCAGGATCCAAAGCGGGCTGGCAGGAGTGCAGAGCTGGGGCCACCTGGGACTTTATGGAGCTGCGCTGGCTCCCCCGGCAGCCATTTCCCTGTTCTCCCCCCACCCACCAACCAACCAGTCTGCTTCAGCCCTGGAGATGGCAGGAGCAGCTGAGGCATGGTGCTGGAGCAGTGAGTGTGGGGGGCAGGGAAGTGGCAGAAGGGCAACAGTGGCAGATAGGGGGAAGTGGCGGCCAGTAGGAGCATGGGGCTGCGCTAGTGACCCAGTGCCTGGGGCCAGGAGTGACAGGGGCACAGTGCCTGGGTAGCTGTGCCTGCTGCAGGGGGGGCTGTCAGCAAACCTTCCCCCTCTACCCAAGCCACAACCCTCCCCAGCCACCCTCCCCCCACAAAACCCACAATATACAAGAGTAGGACTTGATTTTAAGCTATGATACTATCACCTCCATGTACACCACACATACACACACACACACACACACACACACACACATACAGGTAAATCAAGACAAAAATATTTTTTGAAATGAAATTAATGAATGTTGTAATACACGTTTGATTTTTACAATATAATTTGGTATTTTTCTAGTTGCAAGATGGCAAGCCCCCCTGCTGAAAGGAGTACTTCCAGGGGGCAAGGGGAGGGACTTCCGGTGGCAAAGTTCACAGCTTAGGGGGTGGAACTGCCAGTCCCAAGATGGTGACCAGGGGGTGGGGTACCTATCTAGGGGTGGGGATACCCATGCAGCCTTCAATGGCTTGCCAAAACTCTGTGAGTGGCCCTCCGCCCAAAATAACTGCCCACCCCTGCGCTACATTCTTAGTTACATGAACAGTCATTGTTCACCATCTCAAATTGAGTGGTGATGATTTACACAAGGTAGGATCTGGCCAGGTAAGCTTATGCTTAAAATTAGGCATTTATATAAATGTATAAAAGCTCAGAATCTAGATCACCAGCTTAAATCCAGCTGAGATCAAGTGTTATATATGCAGAAGTGGATAAATTACAGAAACTGGTAGCCCCCCAAGGAAATAAATACAAATGTTATTTTTTTCAATAATCTTAATCAATTATAATAATTTTACTAGTAACACCAGGCACTAAGGGAAGTTCAGCCATTAATGTGATTTTTAATTTAGGCTGTCATTTTAAAGCAGACACTACTTTAATTCTAAACCAACCAATGTATTTTGGAGGTATAAATAAGAAACAGATATTTTTCCACATTAAAAAAAATGTAAAAATATGTACCAACCATCATGTAAATAAACATTTAATTTTTTACTGAAATACAGAACTTTAATTATAATTACAAAAAATTAAATTTTAGTAATAAATAGTCACATTAATTACTTCTGAGGATTACTTTTGTCATGTTTCCTAATAATGTCCATAAGATTATCACCTGTTACAACACTGTTCTGTAACTGTTTAATTCTCTGTTGTTCTCTTCTCTTTTGGTCATGAAGATAAGGGGAATTTAGCAACTGTGGAGGAAGAATGGTGCCAGTTGGTTTTACTCTCTTCACAACATCCCAGAAAAGCTTCTTGCTGTTGTTATTTATAAAAGTAATTGCTGTTCCATTGTGACCCAATCTCCCTGCTCTTCCAACCTGAAAATGAAAAGTAACATTTCATGTAAATTAGCAATATTAATGTCTCCCTCTAAATGGGAGAAATTTGCCTTACTTATAGTGTTGGTCAGACAATTGCATCAGCTCCATAAATGGCTAAGCCAAAACTCAATATATGTAGAGCTAGCATACCAACAATGTAAGAATCCACTGGGATGCATTAATAAGACCGAAACCTGGTTAAACCAAGTACTCATGGTTGTACTGTTCTTTAACAAGCGACTTGCACAATACTTAAGACAGAGACATATTTACCTGATGCACATATTCATCCATACTCGAGGGCATATCAAAATTTACTACCAGTTTGACATTGACAAGATCAAGCCCTCTTCCAAGGACTCCAGTGCTTACTACAACTTCATACTTCGCTTGAAATAATCCCTGATAAACAAAAGACCAGAATTACATTTATCCTCTGGAGGTACAGGATGCAGCATTATAACTTGCCCAACAAGATTATTCAATTGCTGAAGAAAAATAATGCCCTACTAGGGTTTGGCAGCCCATAGCCTGGGGAATTTCAGCAGTCAGCAGGCTTTGACATGAGGGATTTTCATAGACATTAGGGCTGGAAGAGACCTCACAAGATCATCGGGTCCAGCCCCCTGCCCAAGGAGCAAGAAGTCTGCTGGGGTCAAATGATCCCAGCAAAATAAGCCTGCATGGCAACAAAGATAAATGACTGGTGCCAGTGGCAGCACTAAAGGGAGGAGCACTGACTGGCTGCAACAGTGCTGGCCAGATTGGAAATGGCCCATACTTGAAGCTAAGCTCCAATAAAACACATCCCCTCCCAAAAATAAACCACTGTCTGCCCCTGCCCTTCTGTGTGCTGTATTTCATAAGGGTCTACAGAACTACAATTTGGAAATTCACTGAAAACTGCTTGAAAAGATGTTAAGAGCAAAGAATAACGACAGTCAAAATGAAGATAACATTTAAATTCTCATTTCAAACCAAGCAATAAATATTCAAGAGTATATTAATAAACAAATCAATTTTACTGCCACTGCAATCTGTGCTTTTGTTTCAGTTCTCCAAACACTCTACCAGTCACTGTGAAAACACAGCAGTAAAAGGCAGAATTAGATCCTGTTTCTTCTCCCTAATAAACAGCATTCTGAAGAAAAAAAAATGTCTGTAGTTTAAAACAATTCCAAACTCCAAATTTTGTGTACTAGTCTGAAGCTTTACTACAAGATAGTAGATCATGTTAAGGTGGCTACTTTACTAACTCAAATTGATCATCTTTTTTAAATAAAGCAGAATATTTTATAGTTACACAAAGCTTTCTGACTTGGTTCAAACCTGCAGTATAGTAGTTCTTTCGGTTTGGGACTTATCCGAATGTATGGATATGGACTGCAACCCTGTGATTTTATGAACAGCATCACTCAGCAGATCTGCTCCTAACTTGCAGTCTACAAATACCAACACTGGAGGCTTGAAGAGTTTCTGATCCTGTAAAATTAGAATACATTTAATAAAACTACTTTAATTACAATTTGTTACTGGTCAACAGCAACTATTAATTTCTAGTTATTCATTCACTCTAATATTTGATACATTATATTGCAAGAAGCACACTTACATAAAGCAGCATATTTACATAAAAAAGGATTTCTAAATTCCAAGTAAGAAAGAACAAGACTTATGCCATAATCCTGTGGACGTGTATGCGTCAAGATACACACAGGAACAACTGTTTGTAAATCAATAGGCAATATTTTCATAAATAAATTGCATTTTAAATATAAAAGTATTTGTGACATTAAAAAAAAAAACAAAAACGGTTCTACAGTTCAAGGGAAAAGCTGGAAAAGCCTGAAATAGTGAAAGGATTAAGGTCCACAAGGATTTTTCTTGGATTTTTTGGAAAAGTTTCATTAGATTGTGGCCAAAAAAAGTAAGTTAAGGCTCCTCTACAATCTTTCAAATGGCATTTAAAATGACAAAGTACTCCTGCCTTTTTGTTTTAATAGGCACCATATTAGAAACATTTCTACACTCAGTGGGACTGATACCTGCTGTATGTCACCCCCCTCCTCTCTCATTCACAAACATCCACTTGAATTAAATAGGCAAGACTTAAAACCATCTAAATTGTTATACACAACAAGAACAATAATAATAATTTACAAAGTAATATTTACAAAATCCAAATTCTATACTTACATTTAATATTTCAAATAGTTTTTTCTTCTTAGATGGTTCTTCTACCCACAAGATAATCTGACGAACATTGGCACATGGCAGGTTCTTTTCTCCAATAGTTATTCTCACAGGATGCTGAAGAAGCTGATTTGCCAACTGCTCAATACCTACTGGAATTGTGGCTGAAACCAGTATGGTCTGACGATCAGTGGAGGTGTTTTCCAAAATATCCAGCACCTGTTGCTGGAAACCCATCTTTAACATGGTATCAGCCTAAATAAAGATATTAATTTATGACAGCGTGATTGTTCCTAAAAATCTTTAAGTAAACAAAGAGCACCCTTAACTGCCAGAAAACAATTAGTGTGCTGACCCTGTCATCTCACTAATATGAGCTCTCTTTCTGGGGAGTCAGAAGACAACCAAGAAGAGACACAGACAATCACTGGACCTGTTCATGCTGATGTGGCACCATGGCAGAGCCTTTGCTCCAGCAATCAGTAATGGACACTAACTACAGCCTTCGGTGTGTGTCAATCAGGTATCTCTTACATAATACATTTACTTTTTAATACTGGAAATAAATACTTTGCATATTTAATGGAGTTAATCAAGCACCCCCACTTAAACTACTTATAAAGATATTATGTCCATGATCCAGAAAATCACTAAACTACATGCTAAACATCAAGCACATGGCACAGTCATATGAAGTCACTGGATCTACACATATTTGAGTTAAGCACTTGCTTAAGTGTTTTACTGCATCAGGGCCTGTATTTTTAAGTGCTACTATATAACTGTACTACTAAGAGTGCTTTAATAATTGCCACTTCTCATGAGATTTTGATAACATTTGCTTCCAATTTCAGTATTTAAATGCATCTAAACTTACTTCATCCACAACTACGATTTTTATATCATGGAGCTGAACACAGCTTTGTTTTAAAATATCTAAGATTCTTCCAGGTGTTGCTATTATAACCTGAAAGAAGAAAGCAACATAACATTAGAAAAATTAAGTTAACATCAGTTAAAAATTGTGTGCAATTTATATGTCATCTTTGAAAATATACTACTATATTTTACATTAACATACACAAGCATTTGAGGATACAAATTCAAGATGTAAACCATTATTATCATGGACAAATGACTATTATGGGCAAGTTAGTGAAGGATAGCACATTAATATAATCATAAACATTTTTTTAATTCAAGTGTCAAGGCAAAAAAGAACTGAAACTCCAGAGTTTCAAGTACATGATTCTCCAAAATTGTGTATATCTGAAAGTCAATTAAATCTTTAGTCCTCTAACAGAATTTATGAATGCCTGTGTACTGTGCCAGAAAAAGAACATATCCTTCAGTCAAGGAACTAATATGCTTTCTACTGTAAATTATATTTTTTCATTTAAGAAAACAGAAAATGTTACTCTTTGAAAGCTGCAAAATACATAAATATATTTCTAGATTTCAAAAGCTTGTTTCCCTGATTTAAAAAAACGTGTTTCCCCAATGTGTAACACTCAAAACAGGTACATAAAATTATTTTCATTTATACAGTATTGAATATTCTATAAATAAGCAAGAACTAATCTTTACTTGTAAGAGATCAGATTCACTGTGTAAAATATGCACTTCTTATTTAAGTCAAAGATTGAGTCTTCAGATTGAGTCTTCAGATAGTTTTCACATTCTGTGCACAACTTAAAAAGAGCATTCTTCACAAGACTCCTTCATATAACAGTTCTTACCTTAACACTTTGTTTAAGGCGATGAAGCTGGGGCGGTAATGGTAAACCTCCAACCAAGAGAACTGTCCTCATGTTTGGCAGACCTGTCATCAGCTCCTTGGTTTGTTTCTCTATCTGAATTGCTAGCTCTCTTGTAGGTGTCAGAATAAGTGCAGATGGTGTTTTAATCTAGAAGACAAAGAATGCTTCTGTCCAAGATAGAATTATTTCTTTCTTAGGCAAAAACCTCTCAACCCAAATCTCCTTATAGTGAATACAGTTATATAGCTAGTGACAACATCCTTTCACAGAACAAAGTCAGGGGTTGCAGCTGTAATTCTACCTAGTGAAGAAATCTATCCCCAGAACATTCAGCCTCTACAAACAAAACTAAATGTAACTGTGCTTGCACTGTCACAGTGTTGTTTTAATTTATCAAGTTATAGAATATGTGGAACAGCTTATACCAGTGGACAGCAATTGATAATGGGTCTTAAAACGTGGACATTTTCAGCTGTGGGCAACTATCGCTGAGTATTTAGTAATGCACTGAATTATGTACTGCAAAAGCAAAAAAAGGGTTCATGCCTCTGGCTTGAAAATGTAAAACAGAAAAAAAGAAGAGAAGTATTATCTAAGCACGTGACTTGAATTTTCTCTCATCCCTAAAACCTACATCCCTCTGTGCCTCTGGAAAAATTACTTAACCTTTCACCTCACTTTCCTCTTTGCTTAAAATAAAAATAATCAAACATATCTCCCTTCCTGACATAAGCGTTATTTTGTAAGGTGTTTTGAAACTGAAGATTCTACAACAGTATCAGTAATGTCTGTGGAGGAAAGTGGACACCCGAGGCCCCAATTAGAAGAACATTAATTACTTTAAGGCATGTGAACAGTCTTTTTCGGTACCTATCCACGTGCCCAGCACGTTGGAGCAGACTCAGTTAAACACTCCAGCAGCCTCGGCGTCACATGTATTCAGTACCCCCATGCTTCAAAATGGTGGTGGGGTCACTTTAACTACAGGTTGTCAAATGAGCTTTAATTAAAGCACCTCTGCCACAATTTTGAAGCATGGGACACTGACTATACAAGACGCTGCAGGTTCTTTTATTAGAGCAGCTCCCAAGAGCCACTCTAATTAAAGTGCCCCACCACCACCCCAAGGCCTTTGTAAAGAGGCCCATTGACTTCAGTGGTACAGCTCAGATGCTTAGTATGCATGTGCTTCAGTACGTCGCTGAATACAGCCTAAACCAAACTAGTTAAAAGAAAATAAAACAACCCCAATATTAATCTAAAAGAGATATAATTCTCATTCACTAAGTCCAATTTAACCAGCTCTGACCATCAGTATAAAGCAGGGGCGGGCAGTTATTTTGGTCGGAGGGCCGCTTACTGAGTTTTGACAAGCCATTGAGGGCCACATGACAGGCAACCCAAGGCAGATTAATATTAATTTTCTAATTTTTTTAGGGTCCCCGCAGGCCGGATAGAATGGCTTGGTGGGCCGCATCCAGCCCTGGGCTGGCATTTTGCCCACCCCTGCTATAGAGCAATTTTTGCTCAGTTCAGAACTACTTTACACTGCCCAATGGTATAGCAAGCCCTTAATGTCAGTGAAAATAAGTCCCAGAATTTACATTTTCATAAAACATCAAAACAGATTGTGTCACTTACGTGGTTTAACTTTATTTTTATTTTTACCATTTAAAGCTTTCACTTTCACATGCTTCAGATCTTCCTTTAATTGCTTTCCTTAATTTTGAAGAATATACCAAAGAAAGACAGCAACCCAGGAATTAACACTAGAAAACAACACTCTTAGATGTATCATTATTTTTCTCCAACACTAGCAGATAACAGAACCAGGAATTAACTAAGCAGAATTATCTTGATTACTATTTGCACAAGTATGACAACATGCTGAACTGTAATTTCATTTATTTTACAGTATAAATAATACAGCTGTAAAATAAGAATGTCTACAATTGTCTAATTCTAAAAATAGTATTTATCTAGCTTGTCTTCCCCAACATTACCAGGAGCAGACTATTTACAAAAAGAAGAATCTATTTTACTCGGTAGACTATCGTGTTTATTCAAAATACTGCTTACCATTAAAAAAAAAAACAGGGGGCTTTATTAATCCATGTAAACCTATACTGTCATCACCCTTTTGCTTTATCCTCAAGAGGCCCAGGACAAAACAATAGCCATTCCATGACTACTCCTAAAGCTTCACGGCTACAATAGCCATAGAGTGTGTTGCAATATGCTTACAAAAGGTTGCGCTTCATCTGATACCTCATCTTTGACCTTACCACCATGAGTGACCCTGCTAGGAGTACAAAACTCCTGACAGTGTTGCTCTTAGGGTCATCAATGCATGCAAGCCTCTCCACCCTGTCAAGGTGGCAGTCCATGGAGCGGGAAGAGCAGTCCAAAAACAAATACCTCAGCAGTAGAGCAGGTGGATGAAAAGGGCATGCTTCTCAATGGCTATGAGGTAGATGAAAGCTGCAGTGGAAAAGTAACCCCAGTCTTGGATCTCCTTGCCACTAGACACAAGTTTCTCCACCATCAAGATCCGTGTGGTTGCCAAAGCGCAGTAAGCAAATCACATGCAGGCTTCTCCCACTGGATCCATCATCTACCACAATAACCAATTACTAATACCCATAACCTCTACAAAGTCCTGCAGTGATGGATGAGTGGCGACAGGGACAGATGAAAGGATTGCTGGGTGTTCCTAGTTATAGATCCACATACACACAGCAGTCGCACATTGGTTGATTCACCCTTGGAATGGGACAGGAGGGTGACTTCGCAGCTGTGATCATGACTCAGCAATCCTTTTTAGGATCCCCTCTGCTCACCCCACATGGCTAAAAAAATGTGCCCCAAACATAGGTGGTCCCACTTTATCTTACCCAGGGGAATCACTCAAACTGAAGTAAAAATACGAAAATGTCCTTTGCATCCTGGAACGTATGAACTCTACTAGACAACCCAAGCAGTGACAGACCTGGACACAGAACAGTTGCTGTCGCCCAACAACTCTCACAATACAGCATCAATATCATTGCTCTCAGCAAAACCAAACGTGCAGATGAAGGCCATCTGAGGGAGGATGGGGTGCCTATATGTTCTTCTGCAAAGGGAAACCTGCAAACAACAGGTGAATACACAACACTGGTTTCACCATTAAGAACCAGGTTGTTAGCTGAATGACCAAATTCCCTGATGGTATTAACAGGGAATTTGGCTTATGATTCTCCACCTTCAACTGACCAACAATTCATTTGTTATTATCATCCTTGCATGTGCCACAATGCTGAGGAAGAACAGAAAGAACAGTTTTACACTAACCTTGATGAAATCCTGACTATCATCCCAAAAGAGAATAAGATCCTCCTCCTTGGAGATTTCAGTATGAGAATTGGCCAAGACTTTAACATATGGAAGAGAACCATTGAGAAGGAAGAAGTGGGCAAGGCTAATTCCAATGGCATCCTCTTAGTCAGTAAATGTGCAGAGCATGACCCTTGTCACTACTAACACTATCTTCAGACAACGTGACAGGTACAAAACAACACGGCAACACCCCAGGTCGAAAAGATGGCATCTCCTCAACTAAGTCATCAAAAGAGCATGTGATATAAAAAACATTCATATCACATGTTATGAGGAGAGACAATGACTGCTAGACCGATCTTTGCTTAGTGAGATGAATCATGTCCACTAGAGTTGCACTGAAACATCAAAAGCAACCCAAATCAGTCCAAAGAGAGTACAACATCAAATGCCTTCAGATACACAGACACCAAACAAATCTTAGAAAGAAACTCACCAATCTTAGGACTGAAAATGATAACACTTGTGTTAAGGAAGACTGGCAAGTTCTAAAAGAGACCATGCATGAGGCTTACACGGAATCATTTGGCTTTATCATCCAATTCCGTCAGGACTAGTTTGATGAAAACAATGCTGAGTTCAAAGACCTTCTCAACCTGAAGAGAAAGCTTTCTGTGACAGGCAAAATCATCCTACGCCCAGTCAGAAGCAGGGAATTTTTTGACAGCTTAAAGCTGAAGCCCTGAGGATGATTCAAGAAATAAAATTAAAAAATGATGGGAAGAAAAGGTGAAAGAAACCCTACATGTATTGACAATCATTGCAGAGCTTAATAAAGGCAATCAAGGCTGTGTACAGACCAAGCTCTAGCAGATTCACCTCACTTAAAACTGAAGAAAGCAGTACACTCCTCAAAGACAATGAGTCCATAAAAAACTGCTGAAAGGAGCACTACCAAAAGCTCCCAAATTGAAAACACATCTATCCCATAGCATCTAATAAGGGAAGCACTTGCCAGTCCACCAACCTCTGAAGAATTCACAAGGTGCTAAAACAGATGACGAAAAACAAAAGATCTTCAGAGTTGGTGGGGAAACTATGACCACACATGATCTGGAACACTAAGGAAACTCCCGCTGACCTAAGGAATGCCAATGTAATTATTTTTAAAAAGGGAGATAAGACTGCCTGTGAAAACTATCAAGGTATTGCCCTCCTCTCCATCCCTGGGAAGAGCCTCACTCAAATTCTGCTTAACCAACTGCTCCCTCTTGCTGCAGAAATCCTTCCTGCATCTCTCTGCAGCTTCAGACCACCAAGAGGCACCATGGACATGATTTTTGCAGCCCAGCAGATCCAGGAAAAATGACAAGAACAACACCAGGAACTGTATATGTCCTTTACTGATTTGACCAAAGCCTTTGATTCTGTTAACCATGAGGCTCTATGGACGATCTAATCAAAGCTTGGCTGCCCAGGGAAAATTATCACCATCTTAATACTCCTTCATGACTACATGACTGTCTCCACCTTATACAGCTGCTCCACTACGGAACCCTTTGCAATTGGAACTTGCGTCAAGCAGGGCTGTATGATTGCCCACTTTTGTTTTCGAACTTTCTTGCAGTCCAAGATGCTCATCCATGACCATCTTCCATATGGCATGGAGTACAGGATGGATGGGAACCTTTTCAATCTCCCACCTCCATGCCAAAACCAAAGTTACTTCAGCTTCAATTGTGGAGCTTCAGTATGCCAATGACTGCACTGTTGGTGCACACACAGAAGACTGTCGCACAAATGCCAGTGTCTCACCGATACTACCATTAGTATGGAAACACTGATTATTCAACATCAGCTGCAGTGGACAAGGCACTGCATGAACATGCTTGATGCACAGTTACCAAAAAAAATGCTATACTCCCCATTCAGCCAAGGACAAAGGACATGCAGACGCCAGAGAAAAAACTTCAAGGACACCATCAAGGCAAACATTAAGAAGTGTGACATTGATACCACAACTTGGGAAAAAAGTAGCCTGGGACAGGGCTACGTGGCGATGCCTTGTGAGAGAGGGTACATCTTACTTTGAGGAAAACCAGCTCTCCCTGGAGGGCAAAGAAATAACAGAAACAGAAGAAAAGGAAACAAGACTGAGAAATCCATGGTCCGACCCTCCCTTTAACCACCACCTGTGGCATTTGCCAGAGAGTCTGTGGCTCTAAACATCAGCCTTTTTAGCCATCAATGGACTCATTTACAACCCTTTACTTGACCCATGAGTGATAATCCTCAATCATGAGGGATCACCGCTGATGACAGTAAAAGGTAGCTGAGAGAGAATACATTGCACTGGCATAGTCAGTGACTTAACCAGGCTTAATTCTTCCCCTTTACAGCCCCCAAAATAATTTCTAGATTTGTGCAAACATATGGTTAAGACACTCAGTATCTTCTCCCATTTGAAGGAAAATTCTAGTAAGATTCTGGTGCATTAGGAACTGTCCAACCCAGAACTGCCAGCACTACTTGAAAAACTATTCTGCTTCCATTCCACTCTCACCCATAATAGCCTATAGTTACTATCCTAATAGCACAGTGACAAGTAAACTAAAGTTTCTCAGACGGCATAAGCAAAGTCATTGGGCTATATGTACGTCATAGTATGTTAAAAACAAAAAATCTGGTTATAGACAGGTGAATTTAAACCTATAAAAATATTAGTGTTCAAAGAATGATCTACATTGAAAATTTATCATCTGGCACCTTGGAACTGAGGCATATAATTGTATGAAAGATCACCCAGCACTTCAAGATCTGCAATATGAAACATTATTCAGTTATGAAACATTGAACAGTCGGTTAGTCTATTTTAACTTAACTTGTATGTTAATCCCCAAGATTAATACTCAAGCAAAAACTACTGAAATGCATACTGAGCTACACATACTGGCCACCTCCCACTAGTGAGGGTGTAGGAAGCAATAAGCACAGAAATGTGTTTCAAATGTTTAAAAATATCTTATTCCCTGAAGTCATCTAGCTGCTTAATGACTGTCTTAAGATATCCCAGGAAGATTAATCTGTGAAGCTGAATGAATGCCAGAAACCTCTTTACCACCCCCACATATCTGATGGCACTGAACAATGAATGATGGGATATCAGCTGCAATTGCAAAGTACCCAGAAAGTTGAAAAAACAGTTAGGAAAAATATCATAAATGTACTTTGAGAAAGTTACTTCTAAGAACAAAAGAAAACAATGTATCTGCTAATGCCAGTGAACAAATTATATTTCCTGTCCACTAAACTAGAAAATGTTAATTAGAAATATAAAGACCCTTTAAAATGCAAAATAAACCAATGAGCTTCACTAGAGATTGCTGCAGTTTGTAAATTACATTGAGGGCTCTGGAGTCATTATACTTGGCCAATTTGTTCTGAAAATATACCTAAACTTTCATTACCTCTTCCAAAGCTTTAATAATAACTGGAAGCAGGAAGGCCGCTGTTTTTCCTGATCCTGTGTCTGCACTGGCCACAATATCCCTTCCCGATAGTCCAACAGGAATCATCTGCATCTGGATAGGGGTTGGAACTTCATAGCCTGATTTCTTTAAATTATAGTTTAAAATTTCGGGAAAACCACAGTGTTCAAACTCTATAATAGGTCTTGGAACACCTTGACCCAGAACAGCAATACCTAACTGCAGTTTAACGTTCTCAATTTGGTCCTCCTGTAGACTTAAAATAAAGGGATGTTCTTTATAGACATAAGGGATGTCAAGCAAAGTTTCTTTTTGAGATTCAGGTTTCATAACCCCATCAGATTTTAACCATTCTTCTTTTTCCTTAACATGCAAAAGGTGTTTGGCTTTGCATTCCAAGCTACAAACATCTTCATCTGTTTTATCACAGATATATTCCCCATACCGACCACAAACGATACATATAGGTTCTCCAGGTTCTGCCCAACGCTGAGATTTGCTAAAAGATTTTATGGGTTCTTCCACATTAGAGCCGTCTCCATCAGCATTTTGGTTGCCTCCTCCCAAAGATGTATCAGTAAGGTGAAAGTCTGAACATGGAGAAGTATGTGGCTTTGCGCATTCTTCTACTGTTTTACATAAATGATGTCCAGAAGCAGAAGTTTCTTTAATAGCTGACTTAACATCACTAAAGTCTGTAACCTCCTCTAAGTAGGGTTCTCCAGACAAGGACTTATTTTTCTTAGCAGTGCAGCTTTTGTCATCGTCAGCATTCCTCTTGACTTTGAGAGACCTTGGCACAAACATTGTTCTATAGTCTGTGAAGAAAAAAACTGTAATTATTAAAAGTGCATTGTCTTAGCTTATTGGTAATAGCTTAACCAAGAAAAATAACTAAATGGCAAGACACTGACTCATCATATCCCATGTACCCAAGAGTTAGTTAAGAGTTGCTTTAACTCAGAGTGCAGTACTAAAAGCCTTAGGAGCCAATACACTTGATGGTTCTTTGCCTTTCTATAACACCAGAATTGAAAATATTTATGTCCAATAACCTTGTGATGTCATCCGGATACACAGTACTAAACTTTCCACCTTGAACATGAAATTGATTCTTATTTCAAACAGCATGACACCCTATTATCTGCATTCCCATTACCTAATCACATTCAGACCAAATTGCCTACTAGGAATCTGACACTTCGCACCTCATTTGGCACCTTCATCCTAATTACCATCCTTCTATCCCTATGGGTATGCTTAAACTGTAATCCAAGACTTCTGCAGTAGCCTAAACTTCAGGTGCTGAATATTTACTAAAAGTGCACCAATATATTGGTCCATATCGTATCAGCACTAATAAAAGAAAAAAGACGTTATTGGCAATTGGTTTTTGGAGGACCTGGCTCACAGTGTCATGGATAAATGCAACATGCATGTGTATAGCCAGTAATGCAGCCTGGCAGCTTGGAGAGCAACCTCCTGCTGATAAGTCTGTGGAGGGAAGGGGCATGGCAAGGTATAAATCGAGACCCTCATGATGAGGGAGCGAGGCTGGGGCTGGGTAAGGCAACACCCAGCCGGGCCGGGGGGCAGGGTGCAGGTGGCTTGTCCAGGTACACAAGGTGGGCAGCTCCCACCGCTGAGCGCACCCCCGGGGGAGGAATGGGGGCACATGCCCCCCATATTTGTGCACAGAGCAAGGGCAGGCTGCCTGCTGCAAGCTTGGGGGCTGCACCAGCCTCTTCCTGGAGTGGGGGTTGGGCCGAGGCTGCACTCAAGGCAGCTGGGGGCAGGGTGGCAAGCGGTGGTGGGGTAAAGCAGGCAACCTGCCCCCACCACACCCCATTCCTCCTTACAGAGTTACCAGCCAGATGTTGGTCTCCAAGCTGCCAGGATGCATATTGGCAATCGGATCAGTATCGGCCAATATGGCTGGTTAATAATCAGCCATCGGTATTGGACAAAAAAATCCTTATTGGTGCACCCCTAGTATTTAGGCTCATCCCATCCCCCTCCCCTGTAAGCATCTCATGCAAGGGCTCCCCCTGTTCCAGCCGCTCTTTGCCCTCGCCTGCAGGGAGCAGGGGAGGAGGGCGGGCAAGGCCTTGCCCCCCAATCCCATGTCCCTGTCATCATGGCAGCGCTCCACCGCCACCAGCTCCTGTTCGAACATTTGTTCGCATTCTGATCAGAGCATGAATAAAGCACGACAGACAGACAGACAGACTTAGACTTTTATAATATTAGAATGTATAACTGAAAATAATTTATGTGAAAAAATTTTGCCTAGATTTTATTCACCCTATTGGGCTAGTTGAATACAAAAATACATATGAACTTACAGGTTTTAAAAACACTATTAACATGCAAAACTATTTTTAAAAATAAGGACCATGTTATAAAATAATTATAGCCAATATATGATTTTACCTAATGTGTAACATTATCTAACATTTCCATTAGTAGACGCTGTTTCAATTGGTTATTACTTTGCCAAAGTTTTAACAAATGCAATGAAATTTTGCATTCTGATTGTGTGCCTCAAGTTGACTTTTTTGGAAAGTTTAGTTGCTTCCAAGACTGGGGTTACAGAAACATGATTTGTTTTGCTTATAATCTGCTTAAAAATCAATATAATTTCTTAAGAAGCTGAAACATCACTAAGGTCTAGAGCAAAGACTTTAAATTTGTATAAAATCAGTTATAGACAGTCTTGTATTACCTATCCACAAGGAACAAAACCGAATGAGTTACCTTATTTCTGGCATTCCAAACTTTTTTGAGCACGCACCCCACCAGTAAAAATTTTTGAGCACGCACCCCCAATATATGTATATTTATATTCACGCACCGCTATCAGTAAAAATTTTTTGAGCACGCACCCCCAATATATGTATATTTATATTCACGCACCGCTATCAGTAAAAATTTTTTGAGCACGCACCCCCAATATATGTATATTTATATTCACGCACCGCTATCAGTAAAAATTTTTTGAGCACGCACCCCCAATATATGTATATTTATATAAATAGAAATAGAAATAGAATTTCTAATATTTTCTTCCCACACCCCAATGGATCGTCTTGTGCACCCCACTTTGGAGACCACTGATCTAGTGCTTGCACAAGACTTAAGTTTGCATGCACTATCTAAAATTCTGGTACTCTGAACTTTCTAGTTATCTAGTGCTTGACTTCACTCCATGATCTCTTAAAATTTCTGCTTTGGCATTTTGTTTCAAAAGTCAGACAGTCTGTATGCCTATATGCAAAGCAAACGGATATGTTTTCAAAATTAATATTTTGTATGCCTACCTACATTTTATTTACAAAATATTATTCTCTTACTGTAAAAAAAAAAAAAATCCAGTGCATATGCAGAACCTTATGCTTACACACCTCAAAGCAGTTTAAGTAAATCTTACAATACAGACATCAGATAAAGGACTCTTTGCCCTAATTCTATACAACCGGAAAAATGTCTGCACAAATAGTTTAAATGAAGTTGTGAAGATCAACCACACAGTGAATCATTAACAGAAATGGAAACAAAACCTCTGAATATTAATTCTTTAGTGGCATTTAAACCAATTCCTCCTCTATAAAATCCCTTTAAAGCATATTAATTATTAAGGAAACATATACAACAGATGTGTGCTGTCAGCGGTAAGTAATGCTATACAGCATAATGACATGGATAGAATACTCTGTCCTTTAGCTTGAAAATCTTTTCAAGTCAGCCACTTTTTTCATAAACAGCGTCTGTGTTTTGACAAAAGCATGATGTTTTCTTCCAAAAGACCTAAAATTACATGCAAACCCCAAGGTATTTCAGATGAAAACCAAGTGATTTCAGCTAGGATATCTTGGGCCTCATGGACACTGCATTTCAGTACCTGTGTTGCCAGGTGTATGATAAATATTGTATTTGTACAATAATTTCAACCATTCTACAACGTACAATCAATAATGGTAAAAGTATTCAAAATGAACAATAATTCTGAGGCAGTTAATTGATACAGCATTTGTAAAACCCAAGTCACTCTCAGGGGTTCTTAAACAACTTTTGGGTTGTGTTTTTTTTTTATTAATATATTTCATGTTCTAGGTCAAATCAGTTACAAATCCTATCAATTAAGCAGGCAGAATTCAATCATTCCAAACACCATGTACAACCTACAACCAGCCAGCATCTTCCATCCCAGGCTCTCACCCCAGAACTTCAGATACTCCCAAATCCATTGGCAGGCATCCTACATGCAGACCCAAGCCCTGGAGGTCTTGGGATTCAGTTGCCCCCACACTTAATCTTAGCCCACACAAGGCCGAGAAGCCAATCTGGTCTACACTTGATCTGAGCCAAAAGGCCAGACTTTATTATTATTATTATTATGGAAAATGTTTCATGTTCCAAGCCAAATCAATTCCAAATCCATGAGTCATTCAAGAACCCTATATGGCCATACTACCGGCAAAATTCCATCCCCCCATTCCCACCCGGGGCTTCAGATGTTTCCAAAGCATTTGGCGGGGTTCCTACAAGCAGGCCCAAGCCCAGTAGTTTTGGGATTCAGATGCCCCCACTTGATCTTAGCCCACAAAAGGCCAAGACACTCAATCTGAGCCAACTTTTTTTTTCTAAGAAATTTTTCATGTTCCAAGTCAAATCAAGTCCAAATCCATGAGTCAGTCCAGAACCATAAATGGCACTACCACTGAAAAACATCCTCTACCCCCACCAGGGGTTCCAGATGTTACCAACATCTTTTGGCGGGCATCCTACGTGCATGCCCAAGCCCAGAGGCTTGGGGTTCGGATGCCCTCAAGTTTCACTTGCCCTCAGCCATAGGGCCACAGAAGCAAGCTAGGGAGGCGCTTCCCATTTCCATAAAGCGAGCTTTAAGCCCCAACACCTCGGCGGGTACTAAACCACACCAGCAGAGTTATCCCCAGGAATGCTTAAAGAAATCTGCCTTCGTGAACCCAGATACATGCCGTTGCCCCTGCCAGGTAAGTATTTTGCGGTCAGCAATTTCTTGTGAGTGCTTGCCTCAAAATAAATGCTTCAACTTGGATGACCCGGTTCTCACTCACTGACCCTTAGTGTGCAATAGAAACTAAATAAAAAGACTAATTTGCATTCTTATTTGCATATTAGTCTACATAATTTCTAGTGCATGATAGTTTTTTTTCAACAAATAAGAGGATTTCGAGGTTCGAATGCAATTGTTTCACATTTAAGACCTGGCAATGTTGCTCAGTTCCCTCCCAGCCCTGTGATCCTCTACGGCTGGGGAGGGAAGCTGCATCTTTCAGCACAAGCAGCCCACGCCGGCCCAGCCGCGCTTCGGCCTCCGCGGCCCGTGGCTGCCCCCCAGGTCCTTTCCTGCCCCAACCCGGGCGCCGGCCTGGACTACCAGGCCGGCCCGCGGCCACGCACCCGCCCCGCAGAAGCAGCAGGGTGCCCCGGAGGCGCTCCACACGCAGGGAGCGGTTGCTGGGGAACGCAACGTCACGTAACGTACCGGGAGCGTCCCGCCGCCCCGCACTCGGCTGAGAAAATGGCGGCGCCGCCGCAGGGTTGAGTTGCCAAAGGCGGCGCGGGCGGCGATGGAAACCAAAGTGTGCTGGCAGGCTGGGAACGTGACGGGAAGGGACGCGGAGAATAAGGAGCAGGAAAGTGGCGCGGGCGGGCCGGCGCAGAAGGGGAAGGGGGGCGTTTCTAGAGATCCGTCCGGCTGCTACTTCCCATTTTGTTTTGAAGCCTTCTGTGTCATCGGTTTTTTAAAAGAAGAAAGGCTGGGCCTTGAACCGCCGGCGGATAAGGTGGCCTGGTAACAGCGGTTCCCAGTGCTACATTTAGTAGGCTGTTGGGATCTCTGCTTGGAGGACGCGCTGCCCTGCAAATTGCCCTGGGCTGGCAGCAGGTCGCTGCCCCAGGCACGGCCGGCTCCAGAGACACCGGCTTTACAGGACTCCCTGTTTTACTCTTCTCAAGTTTTTCAGTGGGCTGGTGCTGACTTTACAATTGCTGCTACAATCTCTGTAACCAGCGGGCAATCCCTCTAAAGCCTTTCCCTGCAGTACCCCAGCTCAGCAAGCTGTCGCTCGCCCATATTTAATGTATTAATTTCTACGGCGTGTAAATCTCCCCATGGCAGATGAGGTTCTTAGGGTAAATCCCATATCTTTTATTAGACCAAGTCAAATAGTTGAAAATTTTTTCTTAGCAAGCTTTTGGGCACAAACGCCCTTCGTCATTATCAGGCTGAGGAAGTAAGGGTGTTTGCACCCAAAAGCTTGCTAAGAAGAATTTTTCCAAGTATTTGAGTTTGGGTTAATTCGATATCTTTTATTAGACCAACTCATATAGTTGGAAAAATTCTTCTTCTTAAACTTTCGGTCACAAACACCCTTTTCATCCCACTTCCTCAGTCTGGCAAAGGATGTTTGTGCCTGAAAGCTTGCTAAAGAATTTTTCCAACTATTTGAGTTGGTCTAATAAAAGATATCGGATTTACCCAAAGAACCTTATCTGCCTATGTCCTTAGACCAACACAGCTACAACCTACACTCCTGAATCCCCCCCATGGAGAGCTTGCCTCTCTCTTGCTGATTGAACCAGCAAGGAGAGCCAACCTTCCCAGGAGCTCTGAAGAGTCCTGAAGAGTCAGGATCCAACTTTTGAGTCCATAATCCAGTGAGGTGAGGGTTGTCAGAAGAGGCTGGGAGCCTACAAATTCATTTTACAATATTCCAGACTAATAGTGTGTACTAATAGATCCCCTTCCAATTTGGGTATTAACACAATAATAGGGTAAGGGTGATGTTCCAGCTGTGATGGTCCAGAAATGATGCAAGAAGTGAGGATTTCTAAGGGTATCTTTTATTGGTTGGTCCTAAGAAATCCTTGCCTTTCAGACATTAACAGGACAAATTCTTGCAGTGTCCATTCATAAACGTCTCCTCCAAATTTGGGAGTTTCTTTTTAACCCCCAAGAACCCAGTATTAAAAGCAGCAAATCAAACTAGTACCTAGGTTAAGGGCCCATCACCCAGATCCTGCTTCACCTTCATCTCCAATAACCAGAGGTATTAATATGCATATGCAAATTTACTTCAGTAGGCTAGCCTACTGTATGGCTGTTGTGGATACATTACAATTATTACAGCTTTCTGTTCGGTCAGAAGCTGACCAAAATTTCCATCTATTGACATTATTTTTCTGTAATTGCCAGTCTTCATCAAAATTAAGCTGAAGAGCTTAACAGGCTATGATTCTGATTTGTAAATCATTTTGGAGCTCTGTAATCAGTTCCTGATGCTTGTTGCTGACAGTAGTGACTGAGGTTGCTGACCACTTCATATTAGGTACTACCTTTATTTTGTAGTGGTGAAGTAATTCTTATCAGCTAGAGATCATGCTGAGATCACCAATTACATGCATATGCAGGAGGTTCTTCTGCTGACTGTCACTTGGGGAGAGGATTAGCAGAAAGTGATGCTTGCAGAATACCCAGGATTAATTCATTTTATAGGAACTGTTGTATGTATGTATGTGTATGAAAGTAATCTGTACTTTCAGGATGACAAAGTCTTGGAATGGAAAATGTTACTGTGGATAACTAATGGTGTATATGTGTTTTCTGTTTTTGAACTAACGTACCCTTGACTCAGATTTCCTATATTTGTATACAGCATACCCAATGTCTTTCATCTGAATGCATTTTCAAAGATATCCAAGCAGTGTTGTACAATTAACATAATGCAGTGGCAAATGATTTTAAAGGTACACAATTCATAACAGTGACAAGAAATAATTTCATAATTAAGAATTTTGAATATAAAAATAGACCTAAATCACTCGCATTTTACATATGATGGAACACCGCAGAAATATTCGGTATGTGTAGACCTTAAGTGAATTTTGGATTTGAATATGTTAATAACTCAGTAAATTTTTGTATTCAAATTATTTAAAGTCTAACATAATTCTGCTTCAACAAGCTCCAGATATGTTATTCCACCCAATCTGTTTTGCAAAGGGAAATGAAAGTCATGATAATTATAATGGTTCTAATCTACAGATAAATTCAAAGTCCAAACATATAGATTATGCTGCCCAAAATCTATTCAACTGGGTATCAGAAATAGAGTTTACCAGTGAATTTCTACTTACACCATTAGCATGATGCATCACATGGATGGAGTTCTCTGTTCACTCCCTGGAGTGAGCTGTTAACAGCAGGTTTGTTTACAACCATTTCCATCTTCTTTTCTTCTCTAATTCCATCTCATAAAACCACCAGAGCTCATGATCTCTTGAGAGTACACTGCATGCAGAATTACCAGATAAATTCAGTGGGAGTTTGGGAGTTAGAGCACTTGCAGATCTGGAACCTTTACTCCCACACTCTCAGTTCTCACCGAAGCCTTTCTACCTATGACTCAGGCCTGCTCTTTTGTTTCCATCTCTTCAAGTGGCTTATGCTCTTATTTTCCCTGTCTGATGTTCTATGGAAGCAGTGAATCCCCCCGTTCCTTGCTTCCTTTTTTTTTAAACTCATTTCCTGTTCAAAATAACATTTTCTTAAGCAGGAACTGAGATCTTGATTATATTTACTTTAAAATGGGTTGAAAGCATCTTAAATATAATTAATCATAGATTCAGCCATACCCTAAGATGTTACATATATGACACTAGAGGTGTGACTTCTTAAATTACCTCAAAGCCCATCAAAGAGCCACTGAGGTAGAGATCATCCTCAAATCAAGGGATTACAAGAAGTGTGACTCTTTCCAAAACTTATTTTTTATTTCCACCAATTGATTTTTATAAGAAAACTGCTAGTTTTAAACACTCTAGCAAAGAAATATCCTGCTGAAGCCCAAAGAACCAAATGTATCCTGCTCTCAAGATTTGTCTTTTTTTAAAAAACATACACAGGTTCTTTGTTTATTGCAGTTATTCTGTCATCAGATATGATGGAAGATGTTCTGATTTCTGTTTTCAGGCCAGAGAACCCAGTAATTCTCTCTTGGATAAACATTTATCTTTTAATGTTTGTCAGCATATATTCCTTCTAACCTGGAGCTGTATGTGAATCTTCCTTTTCATTTTATACTATTACTGGGGATGACAACAATAGTGCTGCATTTAATAAACTGCTTTGCATTAAATTGATAAAAATGACTGGTGGTCTGGGAAAGGTGTCCAGCTAATTAACATCAAGGCTTTATTTTTCTGGAAAGGCATCTACCATGGAAATTGCCAAGCATCCTAACTTACTGATAACTTTAAATTTGTATCTGATAACTTTAACTGTTACAGAGAACTGAATTTTAAAGATATCTAATAGCAACAGCAGCAGTAGCCCCTCATGTGCTGTTGAATCACTGGAAGACACAGGCAAACTCCTAAGCTTGACTAATATTATCTGTACTGTGCTTTAAAGAAATTTCATGTTGTTGTTGTTTCCAAGGCCTGTTCCTACCGTTTGTTCTGAGATGCAGGATACAGGAAGTCTGCTTTATACATCTTTCAGTAAAGGGAAGAAAGAAATCTGTGGGCATTTCTTTTCATTATATGGTGATTCGTTTCTGCTTGCATGACTTTTCATTTTTGACTCTAGTGTATGATGTTTCATGATAGCACTAATGCATTTGTAATTTGAGCATTTTTTAGTTAGATTTGACATTTTTTACAATGATTTGTAAGATATAAATACACTATGATTTTACAAATAAAGAATCTCCCACCAGGACTCCTGCCTACATTTTATCCACATTAGCAACTTCTTTTTTCCCTGTGTAACAGGGAGCTGGGACTCTCTGTTACTCTAAGAGAAAAGCAGCCCAGCCAGACAGGGCACAGCTGCTACAGGTTGTCATAGTAACCCATCAATGAGACCCATTAGCGGGCACCTGCAGGCTGCCCAGTGTAGTCTAGTTTCCTGATCCAAAGGGGGCAAGGCCCTAGGAAGCATACAGCCCAGGGCCTGAGTTAGCAAGGCAGTCTAGCCCAGCAAGCTGCAAGGGTAGGAGCTCCTGGTCAAGAGAGGTACAAGTGAATACTAGATGGACTGCTGTGCTGCCTTGGATCACAAGTGAGGCTCTTGGGAGCTCACGGGAGTATAACTCAAGAGCTGGGAGGTTATCCTGGCAGCAGAAGCAGGGGTGGATTAAGATTCATTGGGGCCATAGGCCTGGGCCCCCGACCCGCATCCTGCCCCACGGCCGTGGGCTCCATCCCCGCCTGGTACAGCAGGAGCAGCAGCTGGAGAGAGACATGCTACCCCCGAGTCCTGGGGCAAGAGCCATGGCCACCCGTGCCCACAGATCCGTGCTGGAGCTGGCCTGCTGCCGGCGAGTGCAGCGTGGACCACTCTCCAGAGGCAGCAAGTCCCAGTGGCCATGCACGGCACCATGCCGCCGGTGGCTCCAGCTGCTCACAGGGTTCCAGCGCGGTCATGCCCCGCTTGGTACCCAACAGCCATGGTCCACCCTGTTGTTCATGCCCATTCTGGCCAGGCTGCCAGTTTTGTCCGTGCCAAAGCAGGGGCCCCTAAACCAGGCCCAGCTGGCCTGTGTGTTAATCCACCTATGCCATAGGGAAGAGAAAGCTTTCCCTTTTAAAAAGGGACCAAGGGCAGCTCCCCTTCTGTTGATGTTCCAGGGCCCAGAGGAGAATGTTTATGTTATAGCCCAGATGGGGCTTGTTGTTTAGAACCAGTGGTTTGCATTGGGACTGTGATGGGCAGTATTTGCAGGTCCCATTAGTGTCCTAAGGGCATGCAATCACCTTGAGCCCTGCCAGGGCAAGGTCAAGGCCCGAGCAAGTGCTGATCCCAGAGCAGAGCAGAATGTAGGGCCTGGCCCCCAAGAGGGCAAGACTAGAGCTGGTGCCTCAATATCAGGTTTGCTACAGAGGGCCTGGGCTAAAAGGCCCAGCTACAGGAAATGGACAGAGGCTGAGGAGGCCAAAGGCCCAGCAGAACAGACTGACAGTACAATGATACCTGTGAGGCTTGGGGCATGGTATAGGGGAGATATAGAGCCATGTAATTAGCCCTGAAGGCTATAGATGCTCTGCAGAGGCATGGTCAGGGTGAGAGGGCCTACAGAGCCTGAGGGCATACTTGAGACCAGTGGTGTGGATGGGAACCCCAGTGAGGACTTAGCTGGGCTAAGGCTAATAGTAAGGTGCAAGGCATGTGGGCAGCTTGCCTATTAATCCTATAATTACATCAATGTGTGACAGTTGAGACAGAATGGGGGACACCTTAGAGGCAAAGTGGAGCATGGTTGCAGAGCTACCATGGGGCAGCATAGCTGCCCCTGGGACCCCAATGTGCTACAACTGTGAATGGTCTATTATTTTGTTAATGTTCTTCGTTGTTAATGGTCTAGTGCTTATGTTTCCCCATCACTCTAATACATATAGAATCAAGAGATAAAAATGAGTCAGAAACATTTTAAATCTTTAGTTTTTAATAAACTCTGTTATGTATATAATTATTCAAGCTACTTAGAGACTAAAAGAAACTGAATACTCAGCTAATGTTCTGGGGGATTATGTTACTAATCGAAAATGGAAACCTCTACCACTCACAGCTTGGGTAATTACCTACAAACCGATTTAAAATTTTTCACAATAAAAATGTTAAACATGCTTATAAAGATGCAATTGTTAAAACATTTTTTTACTGCTTGAAGAGGTTAACAGACTGGAATAAAAGGGAGGTGAGAAACAATAAGGACACATTTAATTTTTCTCCTAAAATGATATTTGTCTAATCCAGTTCCCAAAAGAACTGCTAAATTCTCATTTTAACTAGGAATTTGTATGTTAACATGATGATGTATAATGGGATTCATGTTCAGGGGATATAATCAAATACATACTTATGATTTTAGGTCAACATTGACAGGAAGAGAGAGGCACTTTTGGCCTAGTATCTCTCATGTATCCCTTTATATATTTTTCTTGGTTTTAAGGGGGGGGGGCAGATTGATCCCCCCATGGTGAGGGGGGGAGTAGGGCAGGAGCAGGGGCAGGCGCTGCACAGTCAGGGTGGAGCACAAGGCAGAGCCATGAGAGTGCTTCATCTGGGAGGTGTGGGGGGGGCACTTCCTGCCGCTGCACGCACCCCAGAGAACATCTAGGAGGCACATGCCCCCCGCAGATCTGTGCATGGGGCGGAGGCAGCTGCTGCTGCAGGCTGGACTCTGCACCTAGCTGCCCCAAGAGCCTAATGATGCCATGTGCCTGCTGCAGCCAGGCAGGCAGGGGACATACACACACGGACACAAACATAGACACACGCAGGCACAGATGCGTGCACACACACGCTGACAGACACACAAAGATGCAGACACACACGCCCAATGAAGTGTGTGTGAGAGGAAGGGGCAGGGCAGGGGAGAGGGAAGGGGCTGGAGTGGGGCAGATGAAGAATAGGGTGGGGGGCACAGTGTGTCTCTGTGCTTGCTCCCAGGAGCAGGGTGGGGGAGGCAAGGGCAGCAGTGTCCCTCTGTGAGCCACACACATGCTGCCTGACTGGCTGGACTGAGGGGGGCATGGGGGTTGCACACAGCAACTGCTGCTGTCCCACAACACCACTACTGTGCCCCGTGCCGCTTTCCCACAGCCGGTTGCATGTACCACTCCGCAGGCTGCTGACGGGTGGCCTGCAGAGGGTCACTGCTTCCCTCGCTCCCCAGGCCCTGCTCCTGAGAGCTGGCACAGAGAGAAAGCTGAAGTGGGGGGCAGGGAGGCACCGTGGTATACTGTGTAGGGCCAGCGGCACCCAGCACACCCAACCCCCAGGTAAGAAGCAGAATATGGGAAAGTGCCTGGGGAAACGCCATCAACGGACCCCAGACTGCACTCCATCCCTGCCCACCTGCGCATACCCCCTAAGTATCCCTGGAGGTATACATACCCCCAGTTGACAACCCCTGGGCTAGGAATTGTACAAATATATGTTAATGTTTCTGCCTTATGCTAATCTGAAAAGACCACTTACTGCCTTCCTTGTAGGATCATGAACAAAATTACAAACATTTCAGATCTACCTCTTTTTATAAGAGTTTAGTGCCAATCTACTTACATTTGGATGGCTGAGCAACTCATCAGAACAAGTAAAGAGCCATCCCATCCTTAGATGAGGGAGGGGTTACATAATTCAGAATTAGTGATTGTGGGGGACCAGAAATATCAGTAGGCAAGGCAATGCAGTCATAGGGATAAAACAAGGTAACCAGAAGGAAACACTGAGGTGGGGACACTTGCCAGTGCTAACTGCCCTGAGAAAACATCCATGGAATTCAACAGATGCTGACAGCCATGGATACTGAAGAAGATGTCTACTGGGACAGTGCAGCTTGCAGGTGGTGGAGTGGGCTGATTTGAAGCTCACTTGATAGGAAAGGGCCCAGGCTTGTGTCCTATAAGCCCTGAGCCTGAGCGGGTCCAGTAGTCCAGCCCTGAGATCATGCTCTTGACAACAGAGCAGCAGGGCTCCTGAACAGACTAAGAGGAAGCAACTCTGCAGGCCTGGGAACAAGGGCAGGTAGCTAGGGAAGAGACATACTTTTTTGTACAGGCAGGTAGTCTTGCTAAGCCGAGAGGAGGCTGGGTGCCTGCCAGAGGACACAGATGCTTTTTAGTAAGTTGCACAGGTGTTTAGCATTGAGCCCTGCTGAGGGCAGGCTCAAAGCCTGCTTAGAGGACCGGTAGCCCAGAAGGGACTTAGAGTAAGTCCCAGGGTACTTACCAGGCTGCGCAGGTGCTTTTAATGGAGTTACACCAGTGTTTAGCCTTGAGCCCTGCTGGGGGCAGGCTGAAGACCCACTTAGAGAACCAGTAGCACTGGGGCTGAGTGGGGCCCAGCAGTGAGTGGACGAGTCCAGAAAGTAGGGATCAGAAGATCCAAAAGCCAAGACCCAGCAAGGGCTGAGAGTTGGATCAGAGGATCCAGGAGCCCAGAGCTGGGCTGAGAGAAAACCGGACCAAACGAAGTCCAGAAGCCAAGACAGTGACCGAGAATTGGAACAGAAAGGTCCACAAGTCCAGAGGAGGGCAGAGAGCTGGATCAGAGGGTCCACAAGTCCGAGAGGGGTAAGAGGTAGACCAGAGGGCCAATGAGCCTAGACAAGGGCTGCACGTGAGGCCAGCAGATCAAAGAACCCGGAGTGTAGCATGTAAACTGAGTTATGCTAAGGCTTTTAGCTATAATCTAGGCCTTCCCAGACCTAAGCAACAAAACTGAACTGGGCGCCTTCTGGGGCACTGGGAAATATGAGTGCTATGATCGGGCACTAGGTGAGCAAGGGACAGCAGCTTCTCTACAAGGAATGTAGCTGGCACAGTGCCAGGGGATTGGTGCACTATAGAAGGAATGTTTGGCACAGAGCCAGAGGATTGGGCAATTTGGGATAAGAAGTTACAAAAGTGATGGGCAAACAAAGGAACACGTGTGTGTGTTCTGTGTTACCACCCTGGGGAGACAGGAACAACCTTGGACTTCTTGTTTGAACAACAAGGAATCCAGAAACCAACATCCCACACACCCAGCAGAGGATCTGAGTTTGCTGCTGTAACTCCTAAAGGAACTGCTTGCCAGGTCGTATTGCAACGAAGAATACTAGTAATAAGTTTAGGGGTTACTATTAAAAGTTCACTTGATACCAACTTGGAAGAAGGGTCAATCCTTGGGGGTTTCTGGTAAAAGAAATCCTAGAGGCAGCAAGAGAGGGACTGCATGTGGGACCAGGGTGTCTGAGAGTCCAGAGAATGGACTGAATTCATGAGTCCAGAGAGTCTGAGAGCGCAGGGAATGGCTCTGTGTGGGACCAGAGTCTAAAAGTCCAGAGAGAGGGCCTAAGAGCCCAGAGAGACGGGATGAGAATATTAAGGCAACCCAGACAGGGGCTAAGTGGAACTAACCTCAAGTGACATCGAGTGATAACACCTGTGGGGTGTTGTATAGGGGAGGATTGAGCTATTCAATGTGCCCTTGAGGTTACTAGTGTCCTGCAGGGGCACAGACAGGCCAAGAGGGCCAATTTTCATGTGAAGGCCGAGCTGAGAAGGGGTCTGGGAGGGACCCAGTGGTGATTTGTGAAGACGCAATCTCACTTCAAAGCTCGTAGGCAGACTCCTTTACACTATCTCTAATAAGAACAAGGTATAGCAAGAGATTGATCAAGGGAGGGCTGCGTCAGAGCCTGAGTCAGGCAACAGCCTCATGGCCACTAGGGGGAGTCATACCTGCCACTGTGGCTTGGTCCTGTAATGTCTACCTTATCTGCAGTAAAAGCACTTTATCCAAGTTTCCTCTCATTGCTGTTCTGAGAGATCCATTTCCAAGAGAAAGAACATAGTCAAGTCATTTATCTACTAGGAATTTGTCTGAACTTAGTAACTCATTTCAAGAGAAACAAAGAGCCTTCACATCTACCTGTACTAAGTATTAATTTACTTTGCCTGGTTTAATTATATGCCCACTGGAAAAAATTACAGAAGCACTATTGTGTTGTTAGTTAATTTCAGCTATGAATAAATTAGACAGTCTTTTGAATAAAAATCTGAATGATTTTTGTCCTAATTGCTAGGATTTCCAGATTGTCTCAAAAGGTATTCCCTGTATTGTATATTATAATATGACTCCTCTTTCTGTTTTCTGTATTTGCTAAAATACCTCTAGGGTTTCAACTTATTTTTCTTGTCTTGAGCACTGAGTGACTACGAAAGCCTACTGTAAATGAGCACCCATGATAGCCTATACTGTAAATGTCTATTATGATGTGAGGGTTGCAAATAAATTACTCTTTATATCTGAAAAAGTGAACAAAGAATTGAACAAATACAGTCCTTTCATACTTTTAGCACATTCTGCCTCTTCAGAGTAATTTCTAAAACAAGTCTATAAAATGTAAAAGCACACAAAATGGAGAGAAAAAATGAAGTGGAAGGCAATATGAATTAGCTGAGTTATTTTGAAGAGTAGAAGCCTATGAACTCTAATCATAATTAAAACTACAAAGAAATGGATACTTACAGATTAAAGAAATGAAAAATTATTTCAAGCACAAATCAGTAGTATAGAAATACTAAATCTAAAGTGAGACAAAAAAAATTAAACAAGTAGGGATCATTTTCTGTCAAAGATCTTGACCAGATTGTACAACTTTCTGTACAGTAACACAGAGGACAAATTTGGACCCTTGGATTTCTCTTTTTAATAATAATCAGTTTCTCCTTTGCCATGAGTTCTACTGTGAATATTTTTCAAGAGTATATGCATCAATTCTTCCTGTCATAAGTAATAAATAATTCAAAGTAAGATGAGAATAAATGTAAAACAAAACTGATAAAAAATCTGTTTCCTAGGAGTGCTGAGTTCAGAAGCTGTTGATGATTAATACAAACTCAGAGTTTATATAATAGGCATTTCAAAGACTTGCTTGACTATATGATGGTTAAGAGTACTCCATGGTTTATGTCATGATGTGCATGAACTCCGCATGCCCCCAGAGGCTGGAGGGGGCACGGTGACTGCCTGCAGGCAGTGGTGGCAGTGGCAGGGACATTGCAGCGGTGAGTAGGGAGCTCCTGTAGGCAGTGATGGCAGTGGGAGGGAGGGGGAGGTGGCGAGCACCAACCAGTGGTTGGGGACTACCCGCAGATGCTGCCCTGCCAGCAGCGGCCAGCGCCAATTGGCAACCTCCCACAGATGCTGCCAGCAGTGTCAGCATCAGCAGGAAGGGCAGTAGTGACAACCAGCAACCGCCTGCAGGCACTGCCGACAGTGCTTCTGTCAGGGGGGGTGCACTGCCAATCTCAGGTGGGTAAACGTGCACCCCTACGCGTTGCCAGTGATGTTGTGTATGCACTCACACACATACATGCACAGATCTATACCCATTCCTCCAAGCAATTTTTCATATGAATGACTTTTGAACTATGTAAACCTCAAAAACCATCTCAACTAGTTCTTGCATTGGTGTTAGATTCTGCAGCTCTAGATCCAATAATGTTAAAAAAAAAACCTTAATATGTTCTAAAATTAATGCTAGATAGTAGAAGTGAAACTGATCCCAATCTAAAATTATCTATTTTTCCAAGGTGAATGGATCCCAATGCCAGAGTAGACTGTGATGAGTCATTCCTTTACTAGCAAGTGGTAATAATGTCAAACTTAAGAGTTAAACAATTAGAAGATTAAGTAAAATTAAACCTTTAAATATCTGTTTTCATTGCCTATGCTGCTTGTACACATGTTCATTACAGGAACACAGAAGCTTCTAGGTTGCATCAGAACAACAGTTCACTCAGCTCAGTATCCTGATCTGACAGGACACAATATTAGGTGGCTAGAAGAACCTGGAAAAAATTAAATGTGGGACAATCACGATATGCCCAGCCAGAAGGGAAACTTTCCTTCTGAACATCCTCAGTTTTGCTTATGTCCTGAAACTAAAGAGTTTACCTCATTACGGTATTTTTTTTTTTTGTGCACAAATTGGATGTTTTCAGCCATGAAATAATCTAATCCTTTCCTGAAACCTACTCTGCTGTTAGTGATATCCAGTAGTAATAAATATACTATAGGTTGCTTTGTAGAATAAACACATTTCCTTTATCATTTTTTATTTATTGCCTTTCCGTTTTATTGACTAGCCCATTGTTCTTAGAAACATAGACTCATCAGGGTCCTCATAGGTCACAAAGTCCAGTCTCCTGTGTGTATAGGCAACCTGTCCAAAAGCATCCACAAGAATGTCTACTTTAACCCCTCTCACAACACACAGACATAAAGCACTCAGGAAAAAAATATGAAAAAGGACAAATGGGGTGTACAATTTATCTTCTCCACAACGCTAATCATTTTATATCTCTCAGTCACGTATCCTCTTATTCTTCTCTAAATCTGCGTTCTTCAACCCGTGGGTTGTGACCCAAAAGTGGGTCATAATAATATATAAAAAAGAGTTGTGAACAAACTTTAAAGAATGGATCTACAAACTTTAAAAATGGATTCTCCTTTAAAGGAAAAAATTGTGGGAAACCATGGGTTGCCCTTTGCAGGCTGGCAGAGTTTCAGTCTGCAAGGGGCTGTTTGGGACTGGGGGGAATGGGAGGAGGGTGATCAGGCAGAGGGCACCACATGCATGTGCACATGCACACATGTATGTGGCAGCCAGACAGCATAGAGAGCAGCTTCCCGCAGGTAAGTCTATGGGACAAGGTGAGGAAAGGGGTGGGGGGCATAGATGATGCATCAGGGGGTTGGGGAGGGGCACAGGTGATGCTGCCTGCCACCCCATCTCCCCTCTGGGCTAGTCATGGCCTGAGGGGAGTGGTGGCGGCAGCTGAGCTATGGAGGTGGGGTGGATCCACAACCTGGGATGCAAGCAGCTGGCTGTGGAAGGAGGTGAGGGCAGTGTGGCCCCACCCTGCTGCCTATTATTTCTCATGCTACTAGCAGTGTGACTGGCATGGGGGTCTTGACAGTGGTGGCAGCAATGAGTCTCAGCACTCCATTCTGCCCTTCCACACCAGGTCCTCTCTCCTGGGCTGCAGAGGCAGCTCCTGCCTGTGCCTGTCCAGCCAGGCTGCAGTACCATGTGTGCAGAAATCTGGTGGAGCAGTGCCCCCCCACCCCACACACACACCCCTACCCCACACACCAGGGCCTGGGGCTTGGGGATGGGGTGCAGCGGATCAGGAGAGAGGGGCATCAGCAGGGTTGGGGGGTGGGAGGCTGTGGGTTGGGAGTGAGAGGCACCAGCAGGGCCAGGGGGCTGTTTTCTACTTAACCTATTTACTGGGTCAGGACTGGCAATCAATGTTTACAAATGGATCCTGGTACAAAAAAAGGTTGAGAACCACTGGTCTAAACTAAGCAATCCAAATGCCTTTAATATTTGCTACTAACTCTACTTGTGTAAATAGTAGGGGTTTTATAAGTCATATAGAATAAAATGCTCCCTGGGACTTTTGTGGGGGTGGGTAATTGTAAAATAGCCCACTTTTGTGAAATTACTAGAAGTCTTAATTTTCTACAGGAGTCAGGGTCTCTTATCAGCCTCCACCATATTAGCATATTACCTTCCATGCCAAGTATTAAAACGGCAGCAAATTTTGAGCTTAAAAATAGTTTGCCTATTTATTTTTGTTCTATATTATTATAGTTACTGTTCTCCACAGTTTTCCAATCAAGAAAAGGAAAAAATACCCCAGAGGTGGGTACAACAAATGCTGGCCTCTCTGTTAAATTCAGGAGCACAATTTCAGACTTGGGGTATGGGCAGGTGTTCGGCTTTAGCACTAAGAATTTCCAGTTCTTAGCATTAGGAAGACAGGGGATATACAGTAGTGGATCCAAAAACAGGGAAAGAGGGATTATGTCCCTCCACTTTGGCTGTGCCGTGCATGACCAGTGAGCTATAAGGTCTCTAGCTGGTCAGCACAGAATCTTGTCAGAGCTCCACGTGTGACGTGAGCTCTGAGCTCACCAGTTGAACGGGGCTGGGTGGGTCTGGCCAGAGCCCCTGCTATTACAGGGCTCTGAAGCCTGAATGGTTAATGCTACTTCTATTTGCTCTTTGCCCCTGAATTTAATAGCAGGGGAAAAAGAGGGAGCAAGATACAATGGCAGCTCTCAAACTCTTGGCTCCAAAGCCACTCAAAAACAATGCAGGCAGTCCTATGCTGAGCTAACATGCAACATTGCTGCACCCCCTCAGGCTGTCAATTGCCCTTGGAGAGGGAGAATGGAGTACTGTGGGATTCTGAGGGTACTACAGTCCCGCATTGCACCTTGTGTAATTGAACAGGAGATACATATGACACCAGAAAATAGTGAAGTTGCTGTTTGAAACAGCTAACAGTTTGTGGCAGAAGCAGTAAGATTTTTCTAATATAAACTGCATCAACACCTGTATGCTTGTCTTTTATGCTGGGAATAAGGCACAACTTACACAGCTCTAAATTAATTTTCTGACACAAATAAATTAAACCTATGAGACTTGCAATATTCTGTGATTGAAGTTGGTGAGTTTATCCAGATATATTCCTGACGGCAAAATTTTGCCCACTGAATAGCAAATGGATTGGAAATGCACGTTTGCCTAAACTACTTCCCTGTAACTAAAAGTAAAATAAGTGTTGAGGGTTGCACTGTTTACAGCACCTGGAAAATATTACATTTTGCTCTGTCTTTCTCACACACACAGAAGTATCAGCAACATTTTATATTAATGGATATATATTTTGTGATCATATAATGACAGACCTATTATACTGTATTTGCAGGATAAGATGGAATTGAGACTGCTATAGGAAATTCAGCTCTGTTTTTTCTGGCTTTTGTGCATAGAAAGTCTACATTTAAATGTAGTCTTCTATGCATCATGTAACATTGATTTGATTATTAATGAAAATCAATCCTTAGTTGCTTTCTGTTCACATGCCAGAAGTCCTATACGAGTTTATTACAATAGGCAGTTTGCTCTTTGGAGAGATCTAGACCTTGAACAGCTAAGAGTGAAGTTCAAAGCTTGATCAGTCAAATAACAATACTGACAGTCTATAGTCACCAATATTTCACTTTCATAATCAATGAATTACACTCAAAATGAACAAAAATAGGCTATTGATTTTGATTCCCAGCTAACAAATGCATTAACATTTTATTTGTAAAGGCATTTTCCCCTCTCACCACTCCAGATTGCAAGAAGAAACAACTGTGAATTTTCCCAGCTGCCCAGACTAGAATAGCTTTTCTTCCCTGACAAAAAACCCTTGACTTTGCTACTTTATACCAGCTCTGACTCCTTCACATGGCATTGGTAGTCCTTCCTTCTCTCCTAGAGGCACCATATGACAACATATTGCTATACTTAGAGCTGGAGCATACGTGCATACTAACACCCTGGCTAGAGACCTGTGCAGGCAAGCTGTCCAGCCCGGGGGCACTACAGGCCTGGGTCCTGCCCCGTCCCTGTTCTTTAATTGACAACTTGTCCTTTCCTCTGCCTGGGAAGGAGGCAGACTGTCAACAGACAGTCCTCTGTCTTTTAAACTGCTTCATGTGCAGTCCAGATGGGCTACACACAGCATAATTTAAACCTGGAGGCACAGTGACACAAAACCAGGGAGAGCCTCTCTGGCCCTGGTTCCTGGCACTCTGGTTTTTAGATCACCACATGTCCCATCCAGCTGGACAGCATATGCAACATTTAAAGCCTATGGGACTGGGAACCAAGGGCAAGATAGCTTCTCTGGCCCTGGTTTCTGGTCCTTCAGGCTTTGAAATTCCTGCCTGTGCTGCCCAGTTGGACAGTGTAGGCAGCAAAGGGAAGCTGGGGGATGGGGAACTGGGCTTGAAGGCATTCTCCAGAAGCCCAGTTCCCAGCTCTGCCAGCTTTGAAAACTGCCTCCCCCTCCCTGAGCCTGGTTCCCTGTGCCCGTCTTCCCATTGCCACCCATGCTGCCCAGCTGGCTGTCTCCAGTCTGTGGAAGAAGTTGAGTGAAGTGTACAGGCATTCATTCTTGTGAAAAAAACTCTCACAAGGGAAATCTTCCAAGTATCAAACTAAAAGATCTTTCTCCCAGAGGGGATGTCTCCTGTGGGAAAAAATGAATGGTGGGGGAAGAGGGGAGGGAGAGCAGGTGCATGCATGGTAGGGGGAGGCTTCCTTCCTCTACCTACCCCTGCCCAGCTGCTCAAGGAGGAAACAGAAGTTTTGTGTTCTCCTCTTTGTGACAGCCCCACAAAGCTAAATGGGATGTGGGCAGAATCACCCAAAATTAACCCTTGCAGGTTCCCTATGGCACTCTGCTATACAGCACTCCTGTCTGATAGTACATCAAACAAGGATTACATTTTCATGTGACTGGCCATTTAAAATGCATTCTACAGCTGTGAATGTTTGTTGTGTTCTGGCTACAGAGCACTTTCGGGGGCCTCACTACATGAAAAATATAACTTCTGTAAACACCCTTGTTGTCAGTGGTGGCAGTGATCTCTCACAGTCAAGGATAATCACTTCCACAGGTCAAGTAAAGAGTTGTAAATGAGTCTGTTGATGGTTAAGAAGACTGATCTTAGAGCCAAAGACTCTTTGGCAAATGCCACAGGTGGTGGTTAAAGGGAGGGTTAGGCCATGGATTTCTCAGTCTTGATTCCTTTCATAGATGCTATGGTCGGAAGGGACCTCAACAGATCATTGAGTCCGAGACCCTGCCCAGGCAGGAAAGAGTGCTGGTATCAGATGACCCCAGCCTTCTCTTAAAGACTCCCAAGATAGGGGAGAGCACCACCTCCCTTGGAAGCCCATTCCAAATTTTGGCCGCCCTTACCATGAAGAAGGTTTTCCTGAAATCTAGCCTAAATCTGCTCTCTGTCAGTTTGTGACCATTGTTCCTTGTTACTTCAAGAGGCGCCCTGGCGAACAGAGCATCCCTTGCTGCGTCCCCCTAATGAATTTGTAGATGGCCACAAGATCACCTCTCAACCTTCTTTTGTGGAGGCTGAAGAGGTCCAGGTACCTCAGTGCCTCCTCATAGGGCTTGTCCTGTAAGCCCCTAACCATACGAGTGGCCCTCCTCTGGACCCTCTTTAGTCTATCAACATCCTTCCTGAAGTGCGGCGCCCAAAACTGGACGCAGTACTCCAACTGCGGTCTGACCAATGCCGCATAGAGGGGAAGTATCACCTCCTTGGATCTATTTGTCATGCATCTGATGATACATGATAAAGTGAGGTTTGCTTTGCTGACAATTTTGTCACACTGACAACTCATGTTCGTCTTGGAGTCTACTATGACTCCAGGATCCCTTTCTGCTTCTGTGCTGCTGAGAGGGTCACTTCCCAGCCCGTAGATATGCTGGATATTTTTGCGCCCTAGGTGCAGCACACTGTATTTGTCCTTGTTGTACTGCATCCTATTGTGCACTGCCCACTTTTCCAACCTGTCCAGGTCTGCCTGCAATCCCTATGCTTCGGAGTGTGCACTTCACCCCACAATTTACTATCATCCACAAACTTGGACAGAGTACCCTTCAAACCCACATCCAAGTCACTGATGAAGATATTGAAAAGTACAGCTCCAAGGACTGAACCCTGTGGGACCCCACTACCCACATCCTTCCAGGTTGATACTGACCTGTCTACTACCACTCTCTGGGTGTGACTGCTAATCCAATTTGCCACCCACTGGACCGTAAACATCTATGTCACAGCCTCTTAATTTATTTATGAGAATAGGATGTAATACCATATTGAAGGCCCTGCTAAAGTCTAAGAAAACAACATGCACCTCTCCTTCTCGGTCTAAGAAAGCAACCTCCAAGGCACTGCTGGGATGTGAACCCAGGATCTGTTAGCTTACTAGACAGGTGTTTTAACCAACTAAGCCACAGTACCCCTTTGGTTTCCTTTCCTTTCTGTTATTTTACTGTCTCCAGGGCAAGACAGTTTTCCTCAAAGTAAGATGAACTTTTTATCACAGGGTCCAGAGTGGGGCTGGGAGACTGAGGAGCCTGACAACCCATAGAAGGGACCAAGTGAAAGATCAAGGGGCCTGGGGACCCAGAGAGGGTAAGACATAAGAAAGGGTGCTTGATGCCCAAAAGCTTATCCAATAGCTCTCCCAACTCTACAGTTGGTCAAAAAAAAGATATCACTAAAAATCCTTCTCCTTTGAATCTTAGGATTTCCTAGGCTGATATCCTGGTCTAACTAAAACCAAAGGCTGCTCAAATTGACTTCAGAAGAACCAGGCTTTCATGGTAAATATCCATCTTCTCATCATAGATAGATGATGTCCTGGTTTTAGTTATGATATTGATTGAGGTTGATGTTTTTTTCTGAATTTGCTGAATGAAAATAGGAAGTCTTGCATTTGTTAAAATAAAATGATAATGTAACAGGAGCAAAGCAATCTCATCACTGTCTGCCACATCTTGATATATTTCCTGTCGAAAAAATATAGTGTGGGAGGCTGCTTTAGGTATGCAGCCCTGATGTTGGGGTCTAAATATACAGCTTCATCATTCCCTACGCCATGTCAATCTAAACCCTCAGATCGTAACAGCACTGGTCAGTCAACAGAACTTTTAGTTAGGGCTTGCGATAAATGTTGCCCTGAGGGGTCAGACCAATCCTCAGGATCTCAGTATTGCACTGTTAGGAGGGTGTGGTGTACAACTGCACATGCACACATAAAAATCAATTAAGCACACACTCACTAGTTGCATACACCCCTATTAGGCATACACACCTCACACTACCAGCTCAGGCACATACACTATACACCCCAAAAGTTAGACAAAAGATCACTAATTCGTGTATAATGCACACAATGCCCTATTATATATATCTATATCTATATATCTCTGTCTCTGCCCTCTATCTAGATATATATATGTATAGATATAGATATACGCACACACAAACAGCCTCACACTAGCAACTCAGATACACACATGTTCAAAATAATTAGTCTAGATTCACACACACTACACACACCAAATGTAAACAGAATCAGTTACCATTTACCATCACCTGCATATTTAATACACATCTGTGGATTACTAATTCATATACCACGTACACACACACAATGATATCTATATACAGGCATACCTCAGAGATATTACGGGTTTGGTTCCAGACCACTGCAATGAAGCGAATATCGCAATAAAGCGAGTCACACGAATTTTTTGGTTTCCCAGTACATATAAAAGTTATGTTTACACTATACTGTAGTCTATTAAGTGTGCAATAGCATTATGTCTAAAA
>NW_017728907.1:3732717-3737450 GCF_001723895.1 Crocodylus porosus | reverse complement strand
CACCCACACACACAATGGCAGCAGGGGTTAGGGAGGCTTGGTGCAGAGGCTGAAGTCCACTGAAGTCCAGGAGGAGAGAGAGACAGACGGAGAGACAGAGTCCAAATTGTAGGAGGAGGTATGTAAGTAATACCTACCTTCCAGGCTGGAAGGGGTCCTTGTCCAGTAGTTATTATCCAGAGGGGGTCGCCAGCAGGACCTCTGGGGTGGATAGGTGATGTGAAGCTAGTCTGGTCCGGATGGAAATGGCGTTCCCACTGGGTCTGTCTTCACTGCCCCTCTTTATCGGGGCAGACCGTGTGTGACCCTAGTAACAGGAGGCATGCTCAGGCAAGGGTCAGCCCCTGGCGTACTTAGTATGCATGCTCCATGCAGGGATGTGCAGTTTCGGGTGTCTGTAACGGTGGAGTACAATGGTAGAGTTGCTGGTTCTGCAGGGTCTTTTGTTTTTCAAATGCTGGGTTCTTGTCTCTGTTCCTGGGTGAGGTCTGTAGTTCCTGGATGAGTCAATGCGAAGTGATGGCCCAGTTGTTACAGGCCATTCAGTAGAGGCCTGCTACCATTGTTTCTCATTCATCCGGGAACTAATTTACATGGGAGGGGTACAAAGAATCATATTGTTGCAACATGGGATCCCCAGGCAGAGGACAGAAGCTGGAGGCTTTGGTTCACTTACAAACACAGGCCTAAACATACAATATCCATATGAAACAATAAAAAAATCAATACAAAAATGATAATAATATAATATACAACAGTAAATCAATACAAATCTAATAATAATACAATATAAAACAGTGGATATCCAAAACCAAAAACTTGTTACCAAAATAGAAATGTTTAAAGCTTATCCGAAGTTTGAGCTCGCTTATATTTATCTATAGGAAACAGAGAGGGAGAGAAAAAAAAAGTCAGAAATGGTTGGGGAAGGGGAGCGAATGCAATAAAAAAAAAATTGGGGGTTTTGCTACAATCGTCTTGTCTGCCCTCTGAGCTTAGGTGCTCAGTCAAGGATGATTACCAGTTCTCAGGTCTCATTCCCTTCTTTTATTAAACTGCCAACAGTTGTTATCACTCATCATAATGGCAAACCAAAATAGTAATGTACAATAAGGAGTTGGTATCCTTCCACCAATCTTCCTCTTTCTGGGATTCCCCTTTATACGACAGCCTCTTGTGGCCCTGCCTGCAGTGTCCCGGGGTCCCTTAGCTACAATCCAGGCTGTAGTAAAATGAAAAATCACTGGCCGCCCTTAGCCACCTGGTAATCCCCAAGTATGGTCACTGTCTCTTCAGAGGTACCTTTTCATGTTGTTATTGCTTAGAACATGGGTCCAACCCCACCTCTGCCAGCAACTGAATTGTCTCTTTGCTAATGTTGCTCACAAGGTACAGTCCTCCCTCAACTGGGGCCTCACCACCTGGCTCATGTCTTGCCCCATGTTCAGAGATTAGCTCCTTAATTACAATTTCTGCCTGAAACCACCTCTTCCAGTTTCTTTCTGGTCTCCTCTCCAACAGGTCTGGAAAGTCTCACACTGTCAGCACCCCTAGAAGCGCCAGCAAACTGTCTTTATCCAGCATCACCTGCTGAACTTGCTCCTCCAGTACTTGCCCACCAGTGCCTCTGTGCCAGCACAGGTAAGTATCATCCCCAGTTCCAAGCCCTGCCCTGGGGTCTGTCCTCTACTACCCATGGTGGGAGTCTTCCTTTGTTCCCCAGAGTCTTGGCATCCTTTTAAAGTTTTGCGCGGCTCCAACATCATTCTGCAGGTTTAAAGGGGCAACGCTTGTGTTTACTGTAACCTTGCCTAACTTATTTTCCATCATAGGCTCATTTTCAAGCATCGGCTCAGCCTTGCCTAACTCATTTTCCAGCATCGGCTCATCCACCAGGTAAGTGTAGCAGGAGCAACCTCTGACTCTTTGAGGCCAGGGGCAGAAACAGAGGGGTGCACTGGCATGGATGCACCCACATTTCAGCATGGTGGACATGCTGAAAGACTCTGAGGCCTTTTTTATAGTCCCCAAAGCAGGTGAGAAACTCCCTGCTTCCCCACTGTGCCTCTGCATGTCACCTCCCCTCTTCTCCCACCCCTCCCCCACCTGCTGCTGCAGTTTTCCTTAGTGCCCTGGGGTTGGAGAAACTTCAGAGCCTCCCACCAGCTCCAGCTGGGATGTGGGGCTGGGGGTCAGCTGGGACAGTGGCAGGTCTTCCAGGAAGGTCTGGGCGGGCTGGGGGAACCCACCCTACACCCATTGCTGCTGCTGTTGCTGTTGCTGTCTAAGCCATACAGCCTGTCTAGGGCTCTGGAGCTTTCCCTGCCCTGGGACAATAAAAAATTATATTTATTAATTCTGAACATTTAAAACATATCGCCAACAGGTTTGAGTTCCAAAAATGGGCAGACAGCAGCTGTTCTACAGTTCCTGCCTCAGAAGTCACTATTCCATGGGCATTAGATACTATTTCAAACAGAAATGATAAGGGCAATAATTATTTCTTACAAATTGTAAAGCAGTAATGTAGGGTACCTGAGAACATGACAGCTACTCTTGGAGAATTAATAGAAACCATTTTTCCATTTAATATAAAGGAGCTATGATCTTGCTGAAACAAGAGCTCATGCACAATCTAATTCTTTTGCAAGGTATGAAGTTGGCTTCCCCTCAGTCAGTAAGGATTGATCCTTATATGTCAGACATCTTTCAGCCAGCCTATAAATATCCACTACTCCCCTGTCCTCCGACTACTCCTACTCAAATAATCACTGAACAAAGACCTGACTGAAAACCTATCAAAGTCAACAAAGCCTTTATGTGGACTCCCAAGAGCTTTGAATTAGGTCCCAAATTCTCAACAAGAATCATCCATGACATGCTATTTTCATTTTGAATTATTAAGTCTATAATAAATTACATTGCAAGGTAACATTTCCTCAATAAGATAATAGCACTATTAACTTTTGCTCCCTATAATGTATATCTGGCAAATTTTAAGATTTCTACATCCATCAAATACACAGTCATGGAACATTTTAAAACAGTTGCTACTGTTCCCACTTAGAGAAAGAAGTCTTCTACAGAATTAAGGCAAACAGTTCAAAATTAACTTCCTTTATTCCAACCAAAATTCAAAGCCTCAAAGAAGATTAATACCTTGTTCCATATGATGGATATCCTTTCAAAAAAGGATCAGCTTTTACTTTGTCAGTAGGATAAAAATATATATACAGTCATTCTTTTCATTAGTTTGAATTATTAACACATCTTTTGTGGATGTTACACTATCAGTATTTAGGACTTGAATTCCTCTCACTTGCATTAGTGTAAAACTGAAACTGCTCTGTTTAAAGCAGGAGTGTCAAACTCATCTGGCCCATGGACTGGACGAGGGTCACTGGGTCAGTCTGCAGCCAGATCAAGACCGTGCACTGAAGCCAGCATGCTAGCCCTGTACTCCAGGTCTCAGGGGCACAGCCTCTCATTGTAAATAATGGTGACATCAAGGCATGACAGATGAGTCAAGGAGGGGACACTGAGAAGTTGGAGTGGGGCAGAGTTAAGGCAGCCATGAGGGGGCATCACAGGCTCCCTCAGGGACCCATCTTATCACAGTTGGTAACTTGGCTGAGAAAGCTGTGTGTAGGGAAGAAAATTAATTTTCCCAGAATAGAGGAAGGAACCCTTGGAACAGGAAAACAAAAAACAAAAAAACCCGGGTGATAGTAAAAACCGGAAACCCAGTGAATGAGTAAGTAGGCAAGAGGAGGCTAAAAGGGCAGGAGAAAAGTTAACCCAGTCGAGGGCTGAGAGATAGGTGGAACTATGGCTAAGACAGACACCACCGAGTAGCAACTGTTGGGGCTTCTAGCACAGCAGCATGAATAGAGTAAGGAACAGAATAAGAGAACCTATCAGCAAACCCAAGGGACAGAGGAGTTGGGCAGAGCACAACTCAGTTAGGGTCAGCCAAGCCAGGACTTGGTGCAAGTAGTACAGTTATTACACATTTTGGGTGGGGATATTAAACCCCTGAAGCAACCAATTCTAGAGACATAGTAAAGTTGGGTAGTGGAGCAATAGAGTCTGTCAGGACAGCTATCCACCAGAGAGTTGAAGCCTGAAGCTGGCTGTAGCAGAGTCAGCTATGGTTGAGCCTAACACACTCAAACAGTTGAAACATGAGTTGCTGGAGGTCCAGCTGTTCTGTGATGAGGCAGAGGAGTGACAGGAACACTTCTGGTATGAACTTGAACACCATAATCATATGTAACATCCCCTATACAGAGAGAGAGAGAGAGAGAGAGTGTTGATATGGGCAAGCAGGGCCTGTATCTGGGGAAAATATATAAAACCCTATAGCTTCATTGGCCAGGGGAAGCAGAGGATATTTTAGGCCAACTGGTTGAGAGAGACTGTAGTGTGGTGCTCCCTAACTGGACGAGCATAGGTGGCAGAAGGCCAGGGCTAACGGGGCTTATCCTCCACAAATGCAGGGCAGTGCATAGGGCCACAAGACAGCCTGGTCAAGGGTTCCTGGTGGCTGCAGCAGGGGTGGGGAGGGTCACGCACACAGTGGAGAAGGAGGGAATGAGGCTGGGCTGAGGCCGGCATTGCAAGTGGCTTATCCAGGGAGTGCGGCTCCCACCACTGCACACACCCTGGGGGTGCCACGGTGGGTGTGTACCCCCAGATCTGTGCATAGGGCGAGGGCAGGCTGCCACTGCAGT
>NW_017728907.1:3718270-3732487 GCF_001723895.1 Crocodylus porosus | reverse complement strand
AGTGTGACCCAACCCTCCTGCTGGGAAGAATCTGGTGCAGCCCCCAGCCTGAGTCTACAGTGGTAGCCCACCCATGCCTGCGCACAGATCTGGGGCACACCCCCCCCATGGTTTCCCAGGGTGCGTGCAGCAGCGGGAGCTCCCCACCTTGCCTATGCTGGGTGCCCCCCTAGACAAACCATTAGTGGCTTCATCCTGCACCCTGCTCTGGCTGTGCTGGGCCTGGCTCTGCCCCACTGCCATGGGGGGGGCAGATCTAGGCCCCAGCAGTGAGGGAGGGAATAGGGCACAGGCAGAAGTAAGGGCTGGAGTGAATGGGGCCCCAGCCGGGCCGGGTGATGGGACAAGTGGAGGCCCAGAGCGCATGTGGCCCTAATCTGTGCGCATGGTGGAGGCAGCTGCTGCTGCATACTATACTTTGCTCCCCACTGCCGCTGCCCTGGGAGCATTACAACACCATGTGCCTGCCAATGCTGGGCTGCCCCACACCCCCTGCTCCCTCCACAGCAGGATGCCCATGTCATTGCATGGCTCTTGGGGCAGTGGGGTTAAGGCTTGTAAGTTACTGTTCCCAGTGGAGCTGTGACCCAAATCACCTGCAGTCCAGGTCTAGAGTGTAGTCTTGGTCTTTCCCCCTTGTTATAGACCAGCTGAAAAGGAATTAAGAGCCAAGAACTGAGATGCTTGGAGGAAGCGGAAACCTGCTGTTGCCTGAGATGCCGGCAAGGGGAAACCCATTGTTTTCCACGTTTTTCTCCTTAAATGAGAAATCCATGTTTTACCACCATTTTTGTGGTGAGCAGAAAACCCAAATCCCTGTTTATAAGGCAGATATGAGGAGTGGGAGAAGAGCCAAAGGAATACTGACACCCTACATGGGGAGCTTGTCCAAACCAGTCAGGAGTTAATGGAGGCTTACATTCAGAGACAGAGGCTGCAGGATGAGAAAGCCAGCTAAGAGATGCAGTTTGAGGTGCTCCAGCAAGCCTACCTGCACTCACCAAAGAAAATCAAGAGGACTCAGGGGATGGATGAGCCAGGAGCTGTGAAAGTTGGAGGCTGAACTTACCAGATTGAGTAAAAATCATGCTAAAAATGGGAACACCTCATGCAGGAGGCTAGGAGCAAGGAAGAAATGAAGAAACAGATGAAAGGGTGGAAACCTAGGACCTGCAGATACATAGAAGCCCTGAAAAGGAGAAAAGGGGAGTGCAGTTCTCATTGGAACTGCACCCAGGTAATGGAACAAGAACAGGAACAAACTTTACAAAATATTAAATTCACCTCATAATTCCCCTGCTAGATACCATAGTTACCACCTACTGTAAACTCTAATGTCTAGCTCTATTCAGTAGGTATATTTCTTGGCCAGTGGAGCTTAAAGTTATTTTATTGTAAAAAGCTCAATGTGCAGTGACTTGACAACGTACAGTAGCTGAGTGAAATTAAGTCACGTGGTTTGCTTTTCAGCAGAGAGCTAATAAACTTCCCTGTTTCAGCTAAAAATACTTATTCGGAAGAAATGGGGATCATGGTGATAATATCCTGCACTTTCTTCATGCTTCCATATCACAGGATATCTAAATGCTTTACAAACATTAGCGATCAAGAACATACATCCAATTCTGTACAGTAGAACCCCATTTTACATGTATTCAACTTACCCCAGTCTCATGTTTACACAAATTAATATTAGCACCCAAGCAGAAAAATACACCCCAAGATGTGCATTATTTACATATATACGTGAGACGCGCAGACCAAGTCAAATGGAGTCACATGGAGCTTGGGTTCCTAAGCAGGATTCTGGATTCAGGATTCAGCCTGTGTCGCCATTGTGTTCAAGATGAGTGCTTCTAATACTGATTCTACAAGTGCTTCTGCCTCTACAAGGAAAAGGAAAGCTGCAAATTTGGAAGAAAAACTTGAAGTTGTGAAGAGATATGAAAGAGGTAAGAAGACAAAGGAAATTAGGTGTGCTACAGGGCTCAGCAGGTCAACTCTCTGTACAATTAGGGACAACGTGGAGAACATTAAGGAGTTCTGCAAGAGTGCTACACGTTTATCTACTGCCTGTGTTTCATTAACAAGGTCGGCCATCATGAATCTGACATAAATCTTATTCCTCAATAAGAAAACATTATTAGACTGTATGTGTATTAAGGGCTTAGAGCTAGCAGCAGAACGGCCTGCAGGTGGCTGCACTCCCCAATCAGGAATTACCTGGTTAGCAGGGGGCTGCCTGACTGGGAAGAGGGTTCAGCTGCTGGCAATAAGAGCAGGCCTGAGGAGGGGAGCCAGTAGTTTGCTGGTTGCAGCTATGGAGAAAGCAAAACCCAGCTAGAGCTGCTGCTTATGATGTCCTTGGAGGTAAGGGCAGGAGCTATGGGGATGACAGGGTAGACTGCCCCAGACAGGTGGGCAGTCCAAAGATGAGACTCAGTTTTGAGATGGCCCCCTGTCACAGTATGTAAAGAAGACACGGTCCTGCAACTAACAGACAGTATAGGCAGACTGCAGTGCCTATATGGAGCCCCACAGAGACAGACAGACATTTTGTACATTGCGAGGCTGAAGCCAAAGTGGCAAATTTAAAATTGAGTGAGAAGAAGAAATGGTTTGAAGCAATAAGTAATTGTCAAGTATGCCTCATTTACATATTCAAACTAATATTCAAAACATTTAACATTTAAAATAATTTTTTTTAATTGTCTGGGGGGGGGGGGAAATTAGGAAGCATTATTTTCTGACTGATCCTTGTTGCATCTGTTGGATATGCCACAATTTCAGTTATAGTGAATGTATTTAATCTGTGAAGTTCTATGAATGTAAAGAATCATAGTTGTGTATTTTCCAAAATATTACAAAATGTTACAGAGCACTGAAGTGTAAAAATGAATTCTCTGCATGTGACAGTGTTGCATATTTTTTTCTGCTTTTGCTCATAGAAAAACTAATTAAATTTAACATGTTGGAATCCTGATGACAATCGCCAACATCAGATCTGACTTTAACTCCATTTTTACTTTATAGTAATCATCTTGGCAGGACTGCAAATGCAGAGCTGAGATACACAATCTCTCTGCCTAATGTAGCATTCATTATCACATTGGGCTCATAGACTAGCCAGGGCACCAGGGACATCACAGGTCAGAGCACACAATAAGCAGCAAATTTGTTGCATAAAATGAGGACTGAACTGGATTTCATGCAATGGGACAATATCTTTTTGGAACATAGGTTCCCACCCCAACCAAATTAGTCTGCAAATAGTATAAAGTCAACAACATTCTCTGCTAGGAGAGAATTCTGCTGGATTGGTATACAGCTATAGTAGAGGGAAAGGCTCCCTACATCCTGTTCATGCCCCCGTCTCAGTGCAATCTTGCAAAATAGGAATTTGCCTTAACTTCGTAATTTTTCCATCTAAACAGACCTTACCTGTTTCATCTGGTATTTTCCTCCTCCCTGATTAAACAAACTTAGTCCTTTTATAAACAAGTTTCTGGCTGGAACTTTCATGGAAAGTGAGTTAAACATTGGTTTATCATAAGCATTCAAGACGGCATGCTTTCAATGAGTATTCATACCAACTTAAAGCTTAACAGTCAACAAGGTAAGTCATTATATTCCCTACAATACAGATACAGAAATAGAGGTGAAACAGCATTCAGAAAGTGTCTGACTGAATCAGAATTAGACCACAAAGGCTTTGAACTCTCACTGGGCGTGTCTACATAAGATGCCCAGTAGCCTTATAACACTGCACAGTAACATACCAGGCAAAAACCATGCTAATACACTACTGCACAGTAGTATTAGGCTACTGCACATTAAGCGTCACTAAAAACCCATGTACCAGTGCTACTGCACAGCAGCACAAGTTTACTGTGCATTGATTTAGTACTTGGTTAACCAAGTACTCAACTTAATACACAGTAACTACAGCACAATAATGAATGTATAGACATGTCTATAGTTGTGCGTATTGCATTACTCACATTATTAGTATAAAGGATCTTTGCCTGAGTAAGCACATGTACAAGTAATTGCTTTTTGCATTTCCAGTTACCAGGTTGGGAGTTTATATAATTGAGTGTTCAGATAAATGAAGCTCAGGGCATAAAATGCAAGCAGAAATTTTCAAGTATATAGTAGTAATTTCTAAATCATATTTTTAAAGTGTAAAGTCAAGCTGTTTACACACAGAGGTCCTTTGGTTTCATTATTAATATATATCATACCATGGTCAAACAAAAAAAACCAGCAGCTATACAAACCGTTGCAAACAAATGAAAGACGTAGATTGAGGTAGTTAACTTAGTCTGAAGTCAGGCAGAAGGCAGAGTAGCTAAATCAGAGATATGTAGCATTAGCTTTTGTGAGCCCAAGCTCACTTCATCAGATGCTGTGAAATGACAACTGAAAGTAATTGGTGCATAAGTCCATAGTCAACATAAGCTGACAATGGAAATTTATACTTGACAGTAAATTTGTGGCTTGATATTCATGTTTCATTAAGGAAAACATGGTTTTGGTATCCTTATTGACAATACCACTCCCTTCCGGATATCTAAGGAAAATTATCTATGCATGCGTGAACATTTTTTATTTTTATTTTTTAAATGGAGGAAGGTTCAGATTGAAGCCCAGAAGGCTATCATGTTCACACTCTTCCCAGTGATAGACAGTGGGCGCATCTACACATGGGCCAACTACACAGTTGTTACTGCACAGTTATTTAGTGCTTGCTGCAGCAAATACAATCAAGCACCTACATTGAACACCTTCAAGAGTAAATTGGATGCTTATCTTGCTGGGATCCTATGACCCCAGCTGACTTCATGCCCTTTGGGCAGGGGGCTGGACTCGATGATCTCCCAAGGTCCCTTCCAGCCCTAATGTCTATGAAATCTATGAAATACTAAATGACTGTGCAGTAATCACCGGTACTCCGCAGTCCCAGCAGCACGTGGGTTTGTTTCTGACCCAACTGTGCAGTAGCAGCAGCATCATGGCTCATCACCCACCAATGCTACGTTGCCATAGCTCATTGCTACAGCGACAAAGCTTCTTGTGTGAATGTGCCCAGTAATTGAAGTAGCCATGTTAGGGAGGAGCAGACAAAAATGTGTTGCATACAGTAAGGGTAGAGGACTTTAGAAAATACAGAATACTAAAATCATGTTTTAAAACAATGTCACTCGGAGAAAAAAATGATATTTGATGCTTAAAACATGCAGTAGAGTTCTCAAGCTTTTGAACAAGAAAATTAGGAGACAGTTTTGCTGGAAACAATTCAAGAAATGACTCAGTTACGAGTACGCATTTTCAACTACATGATTGTTTATTTTATACAATAATTGAAATGATACATACTGATAGGATTCTGATTTCAAAGGGTGAACAGTATAAATGGGTCAAAACCTGAGACACCTCTTTGACTAATATTTGCATCATTCTTCAGCAGACTTCTTAACATTTTGTATGTAAATTTTGTATTTGTGTATTTGCTACTATGTCAAAGTCTGGCTGCTCACTGTATACAGGTATATGTCAAATTTTGGCCTTAATAGTACATGGTACCTTATCTCAGGGTTTAGTTAGAATCGTAGAAATGTAGGACTGGAAGAAGGAACCACAAGAAGTCATCAAGACCCCTCATTTCCTGCATTCAAGCAGGCTTAAGCATCTGTAGACCAGGATTAAGCATCCATATCCATAGACCATAGATCCATAGAATAGATCTGTATTCTGTCTGATTAGCTCTACTGTTATGGAGATTTCACAAACTCCCAAGATAACCAACTTCAGTGTTTCTCTTTGCTTATATAATTAGTTTATCCTTACTATCTAACCCAGTGATTTTTTTTTTTTTTTTTTCAACTGGGGCTCCATGACTGCTGCCCCTGTGCCAAGGGGTAAGCAATCATACATCCTCCCTCCTAATGCTGGGAGGGTCCCATAAATAAAAGACTCCCACACCTGCTCCCTGGTCCCCAGCACCTTTTGTCATGTGAGCCCCCAGCAGTGGGTTGTGGTGTGCGCAAGCAGGCAGGTGACCATGGAGATGTGAGCTTCACTTTTCACCCCATCCCATCTCCCAGCCCACCCCACTCCTCCCATGCTCCTGGCCATGGGCCAATGTAAGGGGTGCACAAGCTAGATTCTAGGTCAGTGATTCTCAGCTGGGGTGCCTCTAAATTTCTTTAAAATTATGAAAGGATGACAGGTTGAGAACTACTGTTCTAACCTAAATTTCCCTAGCTTCAACTTAAGTTGATTACTTTTTGTCCTAATCTAGAAGACACAGAAAACAATTGATCATCGCCCTCTTCATAATAACATTTTATACATCTGAAAACTTAATCAAGCTTCCCTTCTCCCCGGCCTTTAAAAACCCAATTCTTTCAGCCTTTCCTTACAGATGGTATTTTCTGAAACTCTTACCAATCATGTTGTTCTTCTCTAGACTCTCTAATTTGTCTACATCTTCTTAAAATGTGGTGCCCAGAACTGACACAGTACTGCAATTCAGGCCTCACTAATGCTGAGTACAGGAAAATATTTATCTTAAATGTCTTATAATTCCCCTGTTAATAATCCAGAAGTGAGAGATTTTCTTTTTTGGCACCAGCATTAGATTGTTGACTCATCCAGTTTCTGGTTCACATAGCCCCCACATCATTTTCCACAGTACTTCTGCCTAGCCAGTTATTTCCTATTTTTTTTTAATTGTACACTGAATTTTTCCACTTAAAGTGTAGTACTTAGCATTGAATTTCATCTTCTTGATTTTTAGAACATTTCTCATTTTATCAAAGTCACTTTGAATTCAACTTAAGATTCTAACTTTACAGTCCTTATTGAGTCAGAGGTTGCACATAGATCGAAGAATGAAAAATAGTCTAGCAAGTCACAATTCTTCCCAAGTCCTTCCTTGCAAGAATAAACTGTTAGAACTCTTTTTGTAAAGCAGAATTCTCCTCTTTGTGCCTATTGAATAGCATCCAGGGGCATTTATACACATACCTTTTAGTGCTGTGAAGTGTGGGAGATCCAGTGCACTGGAGCAAACTCAATTAATTGAGTCTGCTCTGCATGTAAGCTGATGCGCCCAGTGCTGCGTTGCATGCATTTGTATAAATGGTGAAATGTGCATCAGCTCTGGCAAAATGGTGGCGGCGCATTTCTGAACTAAAACATCTTCAATGTATTTTAGTTTAAAAGTGCACCACCGCCATTTTCTCAGCACTGACGTGCATTTCACCATTTATACAAATGCATGCGACAGCGCCAGACACTTTCAAAAGTACTCGGTGCTACGTCACACATGCATCTAAGAATTCTAGCTATACAGGTCTCTTTTTCTCCTATTTACTTGCAGAACAATGCTGGGCAAGCAGCTTCAGTGTTCTGCACTATGAATAGAGAAGTGTTTCTTAATCTTTTTATACTTAAGGCACCCCTTGTCAGACTTAAGGCACTATGATTAAACTTGAGGCACCCATCAGAAAGTGCCACCTCTTAGTTTTCACTTGTATTATTTTTCTGTAATCAAAAAACAGCAATTCTGTTGCAAAGAACTTGTAAAGACCACAGCAGGTCAAAATGGGTTTACTGTTATGGTTTCTTTTTGAAATCTCTAGATTTATCTTGTGAATCATGTTTTCACACTGTTGGGGAAAACCGAACAGAATGAATTGGGCCCCAAGGTCACGGTGGGCCGGGGTGGCAATCAGATACGGACAGGTGGGATTAATGGTGTAGAGTCAGGAGATACGGACCCAGAGCGGATTGAAAGGCAAGAGGATTTATTTGACTTACGCTTTTGGCGTAGGCAGTGAAGTCTTCAGTTACAGTTAGGAACGTACAAACAACAAAGGGGTCTGTTGGCCCACAAGGTTCAGTCAGAAGACCTAGTCCCAGGGCTGGTCAACAGCTCATTAATGGGGAATACACCCAATAAAATGAAAACTGTAACGCATGAACAATGAACCACGTGACGCCAGTCCAAGGTGATGGACAATCGAGTGGTCGAAGGAGAAAGCCGAGGTCGGAAGCCAGGAAGTGATGCAGCGGAGACGTCAGGTCAGTGGAGTGAGCCGAGTCGTAATCAGTGAAGGAAGCCAAGGTCGATGATCCGGAACCGGGTTACAACAAAGTCCAAAAGGGTGATCCAAAATCGTAGCTGTTAGTCAGGACCAAGGTGAATCAGAAACCAGGCAAGCGTAGTCAAAACCGTGATACAACGAGTAGTACAAAATACCAAACAACAGAGTCAAAGGAGGAGATCGATAGGCTCTAAAGCCTGACTGAGAGACAGTCCCTGCAACAGCAGCCTCTGTTCTCAGCTAACGCGATCTCCCCCCGAGGGAGGGGTTCACTGAACTTTTATATGAATTTGGTAGCCAATCAGAACCCTCTCCACAGAGAAATTTCTAGTCGGATTACCTCATGTCAAGTTCTGACTGAGCATGCTCTCAGTCAGGAGCTGACACAATCTGAGCATGCGGGTAAAGTAGGTCAACAATGATTGACAGGTCCGCAGGTCCCCCAGGGGGCAAGGGCTGGGTGAGCCTTGGCACTTTCCACTCACAGAGTCAAACCGCGCATGTCAGTCCAGCTCTTCTGTTTTGGCAGCATATACTCAAAATTTTGCTCTGACACACACCAAACAGTGCATGGTACCCTGAGACACCCTTGAAAGAATCTTGAGGCAAACCAGAATCACTGAACTAGAGATTGAAGAGGCCTCCATTGTAACAGAGTGGAGGCTTTATTCTTCTTTACTCCCTGGTCCTGCATAGTGAGGATTGTGACAGTGCAGGTCTTAAATGGTCTGCTGAAAGTAACCCAAGAGTCATGTTCACAAATACAGGCATACCTCGGAGATATTGCGGGTTCGGTTCCAGACCACCGCAATAAAGCGAGTCACACAAATTTTTTGGTTTCCCAGTGCATATAAAAGTTATGTTTACACTATACTGTAGTCTATTAAGTGTGCAATAGCATTATGGCTAAAAAAACAATGTACATACCTTAATTAAAAAATATTTTATTGCTAAAAAATACGAAATGAGCAAATGCTGTTGGAAAAATGGCGCCGATAGACTTGCTCGAGGCAGGGTTGCCACAAACCTTCAATTTGTAAAAAAACGCAATATCTGCAAAGCGCAATAAAGCAAAGTGCAATAAAACGAGGTATGCCTGTAGATGGAAAAAGGCGCTAATTTTATTTACAGACCACCTCCACTCAGGTGCTCAGCAACATCATGAAAGCTATTTTAAATATATTAGGGCAGAGGTCACCAAATTAAGGCCTGTGGGTCAGAACTGGCCTGTGAAGCATTTGCATTAGGCTCTCAGTAGCTGGAGAGGACCAGTCACACAAAACAGCAGGGATTTTAGAGGAGGATTTCTCAGAGTCCTTCTGCCGGTTGTGTAGTATTTCTCTCAATGCATTCCTGTGTTGTGCTCCACCTCTTCCCTGTGCAGCCTCCGCGATGCCCCGGACCTAGCTGCTCTCTACCCTTGCTTCTACTTAGCATTCTCTTAGCAGGGCCGTCCCTGGGGGGCAGGGAGCGGGGCGCAAATCAAAGCAATCACCCTGGGCCTTGCAGTCTGTGAGGTCCTGCCGCAGCTGCTGTGCGCCACCAGCTCCATGCTCCAGTCATTCGTCATCCTCCCCTCCCCTGCCCTGTCCAGTCGACACCCCGCTGCTCTGTGCTCAAGCCGCTTGCCAACCACTGGCCTCACACGGGCTGATATGCCCTGGGCCCCACACACCCCTAGGGATGGCTCTGTCTCTTAGCATGGCCTTTGATTAAGAGAATAGATAGTACTTGGTAGTGACAGTAAATGGAAATTGTTGGCAGAGGAGCACAAGACAGCAAGGACTGCTGGAGCAGCAGCAGGGATTTGGTGGCCTGCTGTGGCCCATAACATTTCCAATTCCTGCATTAGGTAATAAGGAAGGAGCAAACATGTCACCATAAAATACCTGGGAGAGGAGAGAGGGAATATTTTCAATCATTTCTAAAAGAAAAGCAATAAAATGAGTTAGAAGACATGGATAGATGATGAGGTTTGTCCTATAATCCCCACAAAAAATGGTTTCTTTACACAGGAGTCCAATAGGATGAGGCTCAAGAAGGAAGTCTCAAATATAGCAAAGAACTTTAGAACAAAATGCTCTGCTTCTATTTAATTATTAACTCAACATCCTAAATTAAAACTTAATAAAATATTAATCTGATTTACATTAACTAATTTGAAAAAAGATGACATTGTGTTGGAAAATAATGGGTGACGGATCTACTGGAATTAATTGTTTTTTCTGTGCTAAGCCAATGACCTGAAAAATAAAATGTATTGACTGAAACCTATTTCTGCCTGTTGTCAAGTATAGATTATTTGTCATACTTCATTTATTTTTAAACATAATTTGTACATAATAGTAAACACCAGATCTGTCAGCTTCAGAATCATTATTGTTTTTCTTCTGTAAGACAATATTTTTCCAGTAGTACTAGAGATGTCACTAATTCATTAAGTGGCTTCTCAAGAGATTATTTTATTGGCAATTACATTAATATAGTACTTCTATCATTGTATGATTGTGCCATTATACAAGTCTATGGATTTTTACCTTAAGAGCAAACAGTGGTAAAAGTTTTTGTTAGTAATAGAATCCAAGGCCTGTAGGCTGCCTTATTGTTTTTTTTCATTGGAAAAGTGCAATAGTCTACTTATGTTTTAAAAGTTTCAAATAGGCTTGCTATTTGTATTAAAACTCAAACAGCCTATGTACTGGTTTGGATTCTTATACAAAGGTGAAATTTATTCTTAGATAACACACTTACTGAAGTTCTCTTTTAAAAGTAACATTCCTTTTTTGTTTCTTTGTTTGTTAATTGTTAAACTTTGGCACATAAGACAAGGCCTACATAAGGGAAAAAAAGAAAAGCCTAGTACTAGTTTGTCACTTGACTTCTCTGGTTTTCTCTAGGTTTAATTTATAATTTGCTCCAGTAACCTCCCTATCCAATCATATTGTTCTCTAGGAGAGTGAAGCCTTTTTAAATTAAACATACTCACTGATTAATTATGGGTTCATGGTCTACTACATTTCAGTTGCATTAGATGGAGACTACTAATAGCAGCACAAAAGTAAAGATTTATTAGTGAGAGACTAAAATAAAAGATTTACATTGCATGATTTTGGAGTGGATGGGTAGTAAACATCTTTTTATTCAATAGCAATGGAAAGAGATTCTTTTCTTTTGAAAGCATAAAGTAATAAACTCATAGTGGCTTGATTTAGAAGGCATGGGGGAGCTGGGGGGGGGCACTGAGGGTGGGGGTAGGGAAGGTGACATGAATCCTGCTACCAAATTCTTCCCCAGCATTGATCTCTGGGGCCAGGTCCTGGCCATTGATCATAAAGCACCTGTAAATTTGCCATATCTGATCCCAGCATATGGGATCCTTAAATGGCAAAAAATGGTCATAATAGTTCTTACACAATCATCACCAATGCCAAAATAATCATAGAAGCATAGAAAATTAGGGTTGGAAGGGACCTCAGGAGGTCATCTAGTTCAACCTCCTGCTCAAAGCAGGACCATCCCCAACTATATCATCCCAGCCAAGGCTTCATCTAGTAGGGTCTTAAACACCTCCAAAGATGGAGATTCCACAACATTTCTGGGTAACCTGTTAGTGTTTTACTACCTTCCTAGTGGGAAAATTCTTCCTAATATCTAACCTAAACTTGCCTCGCTGCAAGCTTGAGACCGTTGCTCCTTGTTCTGTCATCTGCCACCACTGAAAACAATTTAGCTTCATCTTCTTTGGGACCACCCTTCAGGTAGTCGAAGGCTGCTATCAAATCTCCCCTCAGTCTTTTGTTCTGCAGACTTAATGTGCCCCAACCCCTGAACCACTTTTGTTGCCCTCTGCTGGATTCTCTCCAATTTCTCCATGTCATTTCTGTAGTGGGGGCCCCAAAACTGGACACAGTACTCCAGATGTCGCCTCACCAGTGCCTAAGAGAGAGGAATAATCATGTCCATTGATCTGCCAGTAACACTCCTACCAATGCAGCCCAGTATGCTGTTGGCTTTCATAGTTTCATAGTAGCTAGGGTTAGGAGGGACCTGAACAGATCATCTAGCCTGACCCCCTGCCACAGGCAGGAATGAATACTGGGTTCACAAGACCCCAGTTAGGTGATCATGCAACCTCCTCTTGAATTTGTCCAAGGTAGAGGCAGGGACTACTTCCCTGGGAAGTTGGTTCCAGATTCTGGCCACCCTAACTGTAAAAATATTCTGATCTCTAACCTAAACCTATTCTCCATCAGCTTATTACCACTGTTCCTTGTCACCCTAGGCGGTGTTGAGGAGAAAAGGGCTCTACCTATTTGCTGTTGATCTCCCCGATGAGGTTGTAGGCAGCCACCAGGTACCCCCTCAGCCTCCTTGCTGAGGCTGAACAGGTTCAGGTCCCTCAGTCTCTCCTCATAGGACCCATCCTGCTGCCCTCTCACCAAGCAGGTGGCCGTCCTCTGAACCCTCTCCAGGCTGGCCACATCCCTCTTGAAGTGCAGCGCCCAGTACTCCAATTGTGGCCTGACCAAAGTTGTATAGAGGGGGAGTATCACCTCTCTGGACAGACCTGAGGTGCATCTTTGGATGCATGACAAGGTATGGCTGGCCTTGCTGGCTGCAGTCTGGCACTGGCGGCTCATTTTCATCTTGGAGTCAATAATGACTTTCTGCCTCTGTGCTCTCAGGAGGGGAACTCCCCAGCTTTTACGTATGCTGTGGATTCCTTCTCCCAAGGTGCAGCACCCTGCATTTGTCTACGTTGAAACCCATTCTATTCTCCTCTGCCAACTTTTATAGTCTGTCTAAATCAGATGCAGATCTGGGCTTTTTGCTAGCGGTACACCCAGCTGGCCACAAACGAACCATGGGTGCACGGCCTGGAGGGAGGCTGGGGTAACCCAGATGCAAGAGCGAGAGAGGGCACCGCCATGCGGCGGGGTGGGCGGCCCAGCAATGGACTGATGCTGCCAAGAGAAAACCCCCAGCACTGGGCAGGAGCTGGAGCAAGATGTGGTGGAGCTCAAGGCTGCCCTGCTGGCTGCTGGCAGTGAAGCGGTGTTGTCCGAGAGCCTCCAGTTCTTCAGAAAGTGCCTGTGTGACTTGGCGGAGACTGCGGCCCGTGGAGCGAGGATCCATGCCTGCTGCCAAGAGCTGGCCGAAACAGATACCCCAACCTGCTTCTTCAATCTGGAGTGATGGCAGGCGGCGAGCGAAGTCTTAGATCACCTCAAGACCCCTGACAGCCAGAAAATCACTGACCTGGGTGAAGTACTTGAGCATGCCGTTGCCTTCTATCAGGACCTGTTTGTGGCTGAGCCATTCTGCCCTGAGGCCACATGAGAACTCCATGTGGACCTGCCATGCCTTTGTGCCCTGGAGGCCAGCAAGCTTGAGCAGGTTACCTGCTGAGTCTTTTACAAGACTTTCTGGTCTCCTCTTGTCCCTTGTCCCCTGCACGTTTTCCAGGAGAGCCTTGCCAACAAGATCTTCCCAATCAGCTGCCACTGTGCAGTGCTCACACTGTTGTCCAAAAAAGGAGACCTTGGCTGCATTTAAGAACTGGCAGCTGGTCTCCCTGCTGTGTGCAGACTACGAGATTCTGGCCAAAGCGCTGGTGACCCACCTCTGCACCATCATGGCCTCCATCACTGGGCCTGAGCAGAGCTACTGCATGCCCGGCAGAACCATCCAAGACAACCTGTTTCTGCTGCATGACCTACTTACAGCCAGCAGTCTCTTCAGCCTAGACATTGGCCTCATCTCTCTGGATCAGAAGAGACCCTTTGACTGGGTGGACCTCACCTACCTCTTTCAGAACCTGGAGGCCTTTGGCTTTGGGCCCCTTTTCACCAGGGCCCTCTGGGTCTTTTATCAAGACACTTCCAGTCTGCTCAAGGTGAACGGGGTGCTGTATGCCCCATTCCCCACGTGCAGAGGCATTCATAGATTTCATAGACATTAGGGCTGGAAGGGACCTCAGAAGATCATTGAGTCTAGCCCCCCACCCGAAGGGCAGGAAGTCAGCTGGGGTCATAGGATCCCAGCAAGATAAGCATCCAATTTACTCTTGAAGGTGTTCAATATAGGTGCTTGAACCACCTCC
>NW_017728907.1:3702745-3717581 GCF_001723895.1 Crocodylus porosus | reverse complement strand
CCACTGGCTCTCACGAGCTGTCCTTTTACCTACCTGTAGCTGAGGAGGGCCAGAGTTTGGTTGACCTTACAAGCAAGGTGGACGCCTTTTGCCTGCAGGCCCTTCAATGACTCCTGTAGGGCGAGGAGCGCCTACCTTTGGCAACAACTGGAATGCCAGTTTCTGCAGAGGGTAGGGACCCTCGGCTTTGACCAGGAGCTCTTCCTGTTGGACCTCATGGTTTTGAACTGGGCGGTGCTTCCAGCTTTCTACCGCGGCATGGTACGAGGCTGACAGGCTATCTTCTGCCTCTAGCCCCAGGCCCATCACCTGCAGTTCCCGCAGCTGCTAAGGGAACCCCTGGTGCACAACCCAGCTCTGAGGCACCCTGTGCTGAGCCTGGCCTCTGCCACTCTCTCCTGGCCATTCTCATCCAGGCATGTGTCCTCTGCCTGAGCCATCTCTTTGACTCCGCTCGGTCGGCCTGGCTTTTGCCCGCAGCCTTGACCACCCAGCTGGGCATGCGCTCCATCCGCAGCATGGGCCATCTCCTATGTGACCTCCAGGCTGCTCTCCCATTGGAGGCAGCAGCCACCCTGGATGACCATCTCTGGGCAGGCCAGGTCCCCGGCACCGCAGATGTCCTGAGTGAGGTTTTCCCCCATGCTGCCAGTCACCCCAGCCGTGGCCAGTGAGTTGCCCGGCAGACCTGGCATCCTGCTGATGCGCCCTGTGCCTCTTGACAGTGACACAGGTTGCCCCTTTTGCTTTTCTGTCACGTAGAAGCCTATATGCTTGGGTGGTTTACATCCACCATGCCCAAGTGCTTGCGGGCTGCCCCAATACACCGTGGTGACAGCACCTGGGGCTGCCAGATTCCTCGCTGGCCCACCTGGTATGGCGCACATTGTATAAGCTGCCAACTGCTAAGAAGACTGGTGACCTGCAGTGGCGGTTACTGCATGGCATCCTAGCCACTGGCACGTTTGCATCCCACTTTGACCCAGCCGCCTCGACGGCCTGCCCCTTCTGCCTGGGGGGTGTTGAGGAGACCCTCTTTCATGCCCTCTTCAACTGTCCCTGCCTGCAGCCACTCTTTGTCACCCTCAAACTGCCGCTGCAACCACTGGGCAGGAACCTCTCAGAGACCACCTACATGTGCTCCTACCCATACTGGGTGGCTGAGAAGGGTCCCATCTGCCTGGCCAACTTTTTACTGGGTCAGGCCAAGATGGCCGTCCTCAAGAGCTGCTGAAACCAGCTTGCCAGGATTGGCTCAAATGATACCTTGTGGCTTTTCCGCCTCTGGTGCAGGCGTGCCTCTCACTGGAGTTTGAGTATGCTGTGCTCTGGTGGGCAGTGCCCGCCTCTGAGACACACTGGGCCCTTGAGGAAGCTCTGTGCCATGTGGAGGATGGCTGTCTCAAATACGCGCTCTGATGTCGTGACCAGTCTGGGCAACCGGGCAGGCTCGGTGTCAGACTATAACTTCCAGCTCGTGCCACACCCTGGGCCCTCACTGGGATGCTTTTTTGCTTTCTTTTTTGTGTGGGAAGTTGAAGGTGTTGACACGTGTATGATTGGATAGGTAGGAATTATTTATTTATAGATATGACTGTGTGGCCAGCGTTCTGACTGCAAAATGGCATGTAAGACATGATGTGGAATGTAGCAAAGGTGTCTGTCACGGTGTGATGTGAAGAGTGCAATGACATGGTGTTCTTGGTTTGATGGTAATTTGTTTGTTTTTGCTTTGTAAGTGGCCAACCTTTTTGTATCCCTGAACCCCTGAGTAAAGTAGCTAAAAGTCAAAGTCCTTCCTTTCCTCAGGATCCTGAATTCTATCATCTTCTTGTCACTGCTGCCCAAGTTGCCATCTACTATTAAATTCCCCACCGATTCTTCCTCTCTGTGAGCAGCAGGTCAAGAAAAGCATGGCCCCTAACTGGCCGCTCCAGCACTTGCACCTGGAAATTTTCCCCAACACTCTCTCCAAAAATTTCCTGGATTGCCTATGTGCTGCTATTTTGTCCTCCCAGCAGATGTTGAACTGACTAGAGTCCCCCATGAGAACCAGGGCTTGTGATTGGGAAACTTCCGCTAGCTGTTTGAAGAAAGCTTCATCCTCCTGGTCTGGTGTTTACAGCAGACCCCACCACAACATCACCCTTGTTTCTCTCTCCCACCCCTCCCCCTGCAACCCTAACCCAGAGACTTTCAACAGGTCTATCTCCGGTTTCATACTGGAGCTCTGAGCAATCATATGACTCTTTTACATAAAGTACCACTCCTCCTCCTCTTCTCCCCTGCCTGTCCTTCCTTAACAAGTTATACCTATCCATGACAGTGCTCCAGTCATGTGAGCTGTCCCACCAAATCTGTTATTCCAATCACATCATAGTTCAGTGACGATGCAAGGACTTCCAATTCCTCCTACTTGTTTCCCAGGCTCTGTGCATTTGTGTACAGGCACCTGAGGTAACTAACTGATTGACCTGATTTCTCAAGAAGAATGAGAACATGTCCCCAGTTGCTCATTCCTGCTTGCACTTCCTCCAGGCCACCCACTTCCCCACTTACCTCAGGGCTTTGGTCTCCATACCCCAGTGAGCCTAGTTTAAAGCCCTCCTCACTAGGTTAGCAAGCCTAAGAAGATGCTCTTCCTACTCTTGCTCACCTTTTCTTAGGAATCCTTCTTCCTGGAACATCATCCCATGGTCAAAGAATATCAAAGCCCTGCTGGAGACACCACCTGCACAGCCACAGATTGATTTGCAGGATGCAACTGCTCCTGCCTAGGCCCTCTCCCTTGACTAGAAGGATCGAGAAGAATACCACGAGCCCCATCCCCTTCACCTTCACCTTTGCACCTAGAGCCCTGTAGTCACTTTTGATCTGCTCAGGGTCTCCCCCAGTAATATCACTGGTGCCCACATGGATGAGCAGCATGAGGTAGTAGTCAGAGGGTAAGTAAATCCATGAGACTATCTATACTTCCACAATTACCAGCTGCTAGAATTGCTGCGGAGGCCGCTGGTAGCGGTCATAAATAAAAGAGACTCATCCTTCTCTGCTTTGTATCGGGGACTAGCTTGGTAGCCAGACAGCCCCAAAACAGGCTGTAAAGGCATACTTTCTGCCATCCTTCCACTGTCAAGTTGAGAGCCATTTGACCATAACGGATGATCTAGGTCATTGACTTGTAATTGCATCAACTTCACCCTTGGCATATAGAGCATTCAATGTACAGCCTTGTAATAATTTCCCAAATAGCTTCTGTTAGGACAAAATTATTTCCACTTATTCACACTGAGGATCTCTGAGTCTCATTCTGGATATTTATTGCATATTTTACATTCACTTCATATGCAAAACTCCCCATCCATATCAATAAAAGGTCTTTCCACAATGTGCACAAATGTAATAAAGGTAGAAGAGAGAAGAATTTTATTCTTAACAGTTTACCAAGAAATTACACTTCCCAGCTAAAAAAAAAAAAAAGCTTTTCTAAAGGTTTATGGGAGAAGATGGCACCAAATATTTGTTATCATAATCAGATTATAGCTTCCAAGAGCAATATGCTTCTATCGCTTGTGCATGGAAACACACATAGCTAGTTTATCAAAAACAGATATCATAATCTACATGAAAAATAACCTCTCTTAGTTGGTTAAATATCAACTTCCACTACAAAAAGGTCCCACAATCTAGAATAATTTAGCTAATGTCAATAGAGCTTCTTCAGGAATAGCTGTGACCTAAGATCTGCAAATCTTCAAATTTGCAGATTCTGCTGAATACTTTGTCACAAGGACCTGAAAAAGGAAAGGAAAGTAAAAGACATGAAGACTACAAAAAGGGTTGTGGTCTGAAAAAATGAAGGACTAGTCAGGGCAAAACCAGTATACTACTTATCCTAGCCTGGAAAAATGAAAGGGAAATTCATCCCTTCTAATTCTGTGGCTGGAAGGACCATAAGTTTGAACAGAAATCTTTCCCTATTAAATTTAATAGTGTTTAAAGTAAATTCTGTAATACCTTATTGATTTCATTTGTATCAAAATCTATAGGATTTTTTTCATAAAAGAATCTTTCTAGACTCAACAGTAGATTGTTTGTAGCACCAAGAACAGATTAACAGCTTACATGTGAGAAATGGAAATAGGCTTCCAAATGTGAATTTTTAATGTAGATGCCTGAATCCCTGGCTTCTGCCTGTTTGTCCAGCTTTGTTAACAGGGAACATTACCAGTGTGATGTTAGAACAAGTTTGTAACAGATACCAAAAGTGTTATAAATATAAACTCAAGGAAATACACTATTTTAGTGTTACTTTAATGAAAGTTTCTCTGTTATCCAACACTCTTCACCCAGAGGAAAAATGAAGGCTGAAAGGATGTTAACACTTACTGCCATTAAATACAAAACCAATGATTTTTCAACTTCCCTTGCACATCTTCAAAGAGTCCCTAAACATTGGGAAGCTTGGAACTTCATGGCTATGGTTTCCAGCTGTGCACAAGGCTTAATCAATTTCTGTTGCTCCTATCATTTTTAACCATGCACTTGGAATTTTTTCTACGTCAAATTGTCAATAAACAATTCTCATACAAAGAGCAAAATAGTTTCCGAACATGAAAACATATTTTCTATTATATGAATTTAAAATAAAGAAAAACATGCTACTAAGCATTACTCATTACAAAAACTATTTCAGTATTTACTTCACCTATAAAGCACAATCTGCACATTTATCAATGAAGACATACTAACATTCTGTTTTTTATATTTATGTTTTCTTTACATACATCATAGCAATTTTTTGTGGCAAATAAAAACAATTTCACAAACATCATGACTTTTCTTGTCTATAAAAGGCAAATAACATTCAGGGCCTTAAATATTTTAAGGTTGCACTAGTCAAAATAACTAAGCAAAAGAAATAAACAGAATTTAAAAAATATAACAGCTTAGATGCTTTATTTCTTTATCACATTTGTTCATGGTATTTTCAGTTGCTTACTGCAACTGTTGAACAGAGAAACCTCAGTGTTTCATGACATGCAAGTCTGTGGCTCAGTTGCATGCTCCTTGACTGCAAAGATTTGGAGCTGGATGAATGGATTTGTTCTTAAGAACTTCAGTCAGTCCACTGAACTATAAGCTTGTTGTAAGAGTGTGTAGGCATGTCCTTGACTGCATTTGAAGAAGCACAGTATTTATCAAAGTATTTAAAAGAAAAGGAACATCTACAAAAATGCAGTAGGAGTGAGCCACGTGTATTTTTTTTTAAAGACTGCTACTATTGTCTTCTAAACTTTTTAACAAAAGATTACATCAACAGCATACATTCAGTGGGAGAACATTTTCTTTAATAAGGTACCATTACCAAAGTTAATAGTTTTCCTTTACAGTAATTTTGTTTGTGCTGCTCTAAGAACAAAGTGTAACCAAAAACTTTTCCAAAACATCCTAGTTTACACCTCAACTGCAAAAAACATTTTGCAATAAAACCTGACCCAAAAGATCTCAATTCAAAAGCATTTCCTTTACAAAATTTAAAGCAGTTTATAAATACTTTGGCTAAGTATTATATGGAAAGTGTTTGCCAGTTTTAGGTGCCCTGAAGTGGTTTTATTACTTTAAAGCAAACCTAAAACTCTATAGTTTTAATTTGTTTATGTCCTTATACAATCTTTATTTTCTTGGGGTATTAAATAAAAATTAAAATATGAAAGTGTAAAAGAAGAGATCTGTATACACAGCACAGGATTTCCCCCTCCCTCCCCACCACTTTTTGGAAGGTTTTTAATTATGATCAGTTCAAAAGACATACCTGGTAAACAAATCAATGGATTAAATTAATCCCTGGTATAATTCAGATAACTCCAGTAAAGCTACAAGAACAACACATGTAGTTTATTTCTGTCACAAATTAAAGCAACATGCCTATAAGCAATCCTAAACATAGATATACAAGTACTCACATGCATGAAGTTAAAAATAAGGTATATTCATCCATGTTTACAGGGCAAAGCCTGTCTCGCTCAAAGGTGTTCCAATTTATTGCATGGCTGAGCATTTTTATAAAGTTTATTGGAACAAAACTGATTAAGGCCTTGAGCAACACTAGTGGCCAATTTGGATGTCAAAGGAAAGAGAGATGGAAAAAACACTTGTTTGGTCAGAGTAGTTTTGTAATGCTATTTGCCAAGGCAGTATTGTTTCCTCTAGTGTATTCTAGAGTGCTTTCTCCAGCATAGCTTTCAATCAGTAATGAACTACCACTTTGTTACAGTTAATCACCAGTCAAATCCATTCATTAATTGAAAAAAAGGAAAGGTTAATCAATAATGCTTTTAAATTGAATTTAACTGAATAACTATTGCATATATTTTACATGCTTTATGTATAAATGTATAACTCTATATTTGTAAGCCCTGACCTTTCTCCCCTCCCCCTCTTTTATTTTTTATTTTTTAATTTAAATATAGAAACTAGGGGTGCACAGAGAGATTTTGGGGGCCAATACTGATAGCTGATTTCTAAGGAGGCATATCTGCCAATACCAATATGACTTCTGATAAGCAGCCCCAAAGCTTGAAGAGTTGTGTCCAGCTGGTAAGTCTGTTGTGGTGGAAGGGTAACGGGGAGAGAAGAGGCATGGGCGGGGTGGGGAGCAGATCAAGGCACCCATGGTAAGGGACAGAGTGGGACTGGGGGCAGGCATTGCCCAGCCAGGACAGAGCAGGGCGTGAGATGGAGCTGTAGATCAGGGGGCACAGACAATGGGAGGATGGCTCCTGCCACTGCGCACACCCTGGGAGGGCACAGAGGGGCATGTGCCCCTGGATCTGGGCAGGGCAGGCTGGGGCCAGGGCTGCACTGGGATCTGGTGGGGACTGGGCCAGGCTGTGCTCCGGGCAGGCAGCAGCAGCACTAGGAGAGGGCCATCCCAAAATTTGCCATAGCCCCCCCATACCCCATTCTCCCAGTGCTGCTGCCACCCAGACCCAACCCAGTCCCTGCCCCTGCCATGTGCTGGGAAGAGTGCCCCCCTATGTGCTCCCCCCAGTGCTGCTGCCACCCTGCCCATGCCCCACGCAGATCCGGGAGCATAAGCCAGCCCCCCCTCTGGTGCCCTCCCGGGGTGCATGCAGCAGCAGGAGCCACCCCCTCCTCCCCACACAAACCACGGCTCCATCCCGCACCCCGCCATGCCCTGGCTGAGCAGTGCCTGCCCCAGCCCCACTCCCTCCCTCACCACGGGAATCTTGATCTGCCCCTCTCATGCCCCTTCCTTCCCCCCCTCCCCTTCCACCATAACAGACTTACTAGCTGCACACAGCTCTCCAAGTTGCTGGGCGGTGGTCCTCACTGCCCACATGCTGCACTGTGGCTATGCATACGCATGGGCATTTATTGGCCAAATTATCAGCCACATCAGGCCAATATCCAATACAGTCAATTTTCTTTATATTGGTGCCAATCCAATATTGGACTGATGTATCGGTGCACCTCTAATAGAAACAGAACTCTTAACACTGGAGTAATACACAAGAACTGTACAAGCTTTAAGTTATTACATGTTTACAAAGGAAATAACATATAATTCTTATAACTTAGTATCTATATTATCAATATCTTGTTTATATATGTAAATATAACATTTAGTAATGCTCAAAGTAGAGGGAGGCTTACAGGGTGGCTTACTGGCTACAGAGTGGCTTACTGGGTGGTGAATGCACACACACCTGGAGCTGCCTTTACCCTTTCATAATATAGGAAAATAAGAAATAGACCATATGTGGATTATGTTTGGTCTATTTAATGTACCAGAATTACTATTTTGGTCCCTGAGTATCTTTTATATACTCTCACCCTGAAATTAACTTAAATTCCTGATGCTTCTACACCCAAACCCTCATTATATACCCAGTCCAATCTCCCTATCATTTGGATCCTTTAATGATGGTTATTTTTATACCTTTTAATCCTTTTCTAAAATGTGAAGATTCACCCTCTCCCTCTTTTTAATCCCTACCTCTTCCATTTCTCTTGTTTTTTAACCCCTTTTGCTGTGACATTTCTGAATGTAGGAGCTTAAGTTTGCAAACATTTAAGCATATGCTGTGCTCCAGTGTTCCCAAAGAGTGCCTGAAACAGGACTGAAAAACTGGTGCCAAATTGGCTTGTCGTCTTCTTCCCCTGGTGATCCCACAGTACCAGGCAGCATCCTGTTGGGTCTGCCAAGAAGATACAATATGACACTGCCTGGCACTGCATAACTGTTGCTCTACTTAGGGCACTACCTCCTGAACTGGAAGTAATAGTCAAGTTCAGCATGCTGCATATGCTACAGCTGAGCAGATTGCCTCTGCCTCTCAGCAGGTAGGCAGCTACCGTATCCTGAGATGGAAGGGACATAGCTGCATACAGGTGGCTCTGTACCTGTGTGAATTAGTTCTGAACACTACCAGGCCACACTAGTGCAGCTCCATTAGCTAGAACAAGAACCTACTCCTGGTTTCAGAGGCCTGTGATGTATGTGGGACTGTGTCCCAGAATCTGCTCATCAACATTTGCTCTCTACCCAGGTTTCACTTTGTGCCACATGCACAGAAGCTTCAGTGAAAAACTGTGATGAAAGGGCTGAACTCCTTATTCAACTTAAGTACCCAAATTGCCTGGTGTTAGTACTTGGTGTTCTCAATCAACCAAGGCTCCCTCTGCTAATCTGTCCAGTGCTCCACAGTTTGGGTAGCCGTGCCCTTTACTGGGTCTCTTCCTCTGTCTTTCTGTTGTAATTAATCTATGAGAGCATGCAGTGGGTAGGCTGGGGAAGGAGTATAGTGGGCAGGAGGGGGACATAGAGGACTGAACATCAGCAGTGCCTAATCTGTAGAACTTAAGATAGACCTCCCTGATATTAACTGCTCTACATGCAGCCCCCATGGGAAGTTATGGGGTGGTTGTTGGCTATGGAAGCTGTAAGAGCATGAGTGCAGTGTGGGCTCCCAAAAACTCATCACCATCATGGGAGGCAAGGGGTTTCCATGCAGGTGGTGCTGATCATCCAGACCTTCGGATTAGTAGGACACAAAGGCCTGCCCTGGGCCATGGTGATGGTATGGGGAAATTGGGTCCCCTCTTGTTAAGCAGTGGAATGAAAGCAAAGTAACCAATTCAGAATCTTGCTTGTAACTGCTTGTCTAACCACATAGTGTCAAAGTGATAGTTATATAAGGCTTTGCATTTTTACACAGGCTCTTTTCTATTGTGTTTGCACAGCTAAATCCTGTTTTTTGACTGGGACCTGTAGGAGTCATCATAACTTCTAATATAATGACTCTTATCATTCCAAATAGTAATTCTTAATGCTTAACTCTTGCGGGAACTGGCAGCCGGGTTCCTATAGCAATGGTCAGGCTCTCTGCCAGTGCTGGCTGTTTTCAGAATGGGAGGGGGGAAACACAGCAGAGGGAGCTCATTCTTGGGGCTTCCCAGCTGGTGCTAAAGGGTGGGGTGGGTGAATTGGAGCCCCCCCCCACCTCAAGGGGCTTCAATATACTTGTCTCATCTTCCAGGGGGGGCTGAAGGCCCCCCAGACTGAACTCCCTCTGCTCCCTTTCCCCATTCCCATTCTAAAAACAGCCACAGGTTGGGAGCTCAGCAGACACAAGTTACAAAAGATGCTACATTTTGTAACATCTTTATCTGATATGTCATGCAATGAGGGGTCAGATTTTCACCCAACTGGCCATTTTTTAAAGCTGTTTGTGACCGTGCACATGTGTTTGGTCAGAGCTATAAATTGCTTTCTTTGGCCAGATCAGGCTAAAATTGTCACTTCTTCTACATCCATAGGGCGAATGACAATTTGGATGACAATTTCAAATGCCAGCTTAAAACGTTTTACTACTTTCCAAAACACTCAAGGAAAGACTGTATTGTATTATGACACTCTTTTGGGAATGGAGCCTCATATTGACATCTGAAGAGGGTGGAACTTGGTTTATGAGCAGAACCTGAAAGGATGGCACTATTTATTTTATATCGCTATGTATGGACCTGAAGTAACACCAGTACTGCATACTGTTATTCTCCTCTCTCAAACATTGCAGAGAATCAGAGAGTATCCAAATGAAAAGTGCAACCAGAAACATGCAATATATAAGAATAATTGGAAGTGAATCAGGAAGCATTTCACTAGGGACAGAATATGAAACATCATCTCTAAGCTAAACAACTTTGAGGTTTTCCTCACACTACAGAATAATAATCACATGTGCATGACATTACAGAATAATCTTACAGTTGGAGAACCCTGGGAGCCAGTGGCCTTGAGTTCTAGTCCAACTGTACCATTAATTCATTTGACTTTGTGCAAGTCATTTAGGTCCATGTTTTCAAAAATGTCCATTAATTCTGTGCATCTCAGTTTTTAGGTGTTCAATCTGAGAGAGGTACCTTAAACTTAAACTTTAAACTCTCTGTGTGTACATTCTATCATCTCAAACTTGGAGTCATTAATCCTTAAGTACCTTGGCAAAATTATTTGAAGCCTCTGGATGAAATGTTATAATCTAGTTAATTTAATTAGTTAGCAAATGATTTTGCCAATTTCCCACTAACAGGAGTGGAGATATAATGTTGGATTGCCTGTGTCATTTGAAGACAAAAAAAGGATGTCAGCAGAAGAACCAAGTAGGTAACCAAGGAAAATTTGGTGAGGGTGAAACACAGAACCAACAGAACCAGGAAGAGAAAGCAGATAATAAAAGGTGAGAAACCATTTAGAATGGGATTAGTGAGGTCCATCTTATCTTCTATCACTATACTAAATCTAAATTGCTGCCTGACTTGCATTTTACTTAAATATAAAAGCAGATGCAAAAATTCTGTTCTTAGGTCAACCTATATAAAACGTATTTGCTTTTGTGAAGCTATTCCCGATTTACAACAATTTAAATGAGAGTAGAAATTGTTTCATTGGCTAGGTTGTTACTTGAACTACATGCCTGTGTGGGGTAGAAAGGGAAATATGAATCCCCCTCAAGCTCTTGCATGGGAGACTCAACTCCCACCTTGGACAAGTAGATAGGGAGGAACTGGAAAGTGCAGAGCTGGAACTTTGCAGAAAAAATGTAAGAAGGGATACAATTATGCATCTTAAAAACCTTTCAATGTACATTTTTTCCTTAGGCTATTCCTGTTGGTACAGCTTACAATTCCTTCCTTGACAAAGTCTCTACCTAAAGATGCAGGCTCACCCTGTATTGTTGTTTTTACATATAATAAATAAATGTTTCTAATAGCTGCATTGCAGCTGTTAAGACAAAGACTTTATTGTGGGGGATTATGTACACGAGTCCCCAGAGCCATTCTGATTGACTCAGCTAGAATGCTGCCAGGTTGGGACTAATCAGTGGGGGTTATGACACTTTATAATAGAGTGTATCATACTTACTTCCTCTCCTATTCACAGGTCAATGCTAAGGCATTGGCTTAGCCCTGCCTTTGCTTTGATCCCTTTGCATCACTGATACCAGTGACAACACAAGAAATGTGATAATCTAAGGACCAGTATCATAGCTAGTCCCTGTACAGGTATGCTCATAACACAGAGAAAATAACTTTTTATACTATAATATACCCTTGGATGTCCCTCACAAGCCCAGCCAGCAGATGACTATATGAGAGCAATTAGTCAAGTGGTCACAGGATGAAAAAGTTCCTATGTATTTGTAAATATGGAGAGATTTACTAGGAAAAAATGTAAAATGTTTTCTGAGCTGAGAGAGCCACAAATTAAATATGTCCTTTCCAAAAGCTGTCAACATACTAGGTATTTTTAATAACTTTATTAAATTAAAATGAATAAAGGTATAGTGACAATAGTTGATTGCCAGCATAACTATTCTTTCCTAACTTACTAGAACAATAAAGAATGTCACACAGATGAGCATAATTACTGACAACAGCAAAATGGGCAAGAAGTGGTCCCTACCTGAGCACAAGTCCCACTGAAGTAAACATTCTCATCAGAAAGGGCATTACTGAATTAATGACTACAGTATCTGACACAGGATAATTATGAACTATAGTATTCACTGTTATGGGTCAGAGTCTTTGCTGGTGAAAATGTTGCAAGTCTGTTGACTTCAACCAGAGATGTGCAGAACTCTATATCCTGGCTAACTACTAAGCTTGAAAGGGTTAATGGGCTTGACCCTTGAGGTTCATTAATGCTATTTGGCAGATCATTTAGGTAATTACTTGAAAGCTAAGTGTAACAGTAAGAAAGAAAGGAGTGAGAGAAGGGACATAATATAGGAAAGTAGGTAAGCAAAGAAATGGATATCTGAGAACAGGACTGATGAAACTATAATTTGGTAGGTTATATCTTTGTAGAGGTTCCCACAAGAAAAATACTTTATTTGTGTTATTACTCCCTTTAGAGGAGAATCTTCTGAATCATGGCCTTGATTCAACAAAGTGCTTGAACACATACTTAGCTTTAATCACTTAAGTGGTTTCACTAGCTCCAGTGAGACAATGCATGACCCTAAGGTTTAGCATATGGTTAAACGCTTGGCTAAACGAGAGAAGCAAGTTTTTGGTAATATCTTTAAGTGGACTAAATGCCTAGTCGGGAGATATGTCAAACAAGCTTCTGGACGCTAAGGCTGCTTATAGATGTAGGGGTGGGGGGAAAAAAGTAGTGCTTTACCTTAAGCTCAGCTGGCACTCCTCTACACTGGGCACAGCACATGCCCACAAGAGGCATCACTTTAGCTGGATCTGTCCAACATCTGTATAAATTGGGCACTTCGGTGGGGCATTTTGCTGCTTTTATCTAACAGCTAACTGAATCGGCTATTTGATAAAAGCACCAAAAAACCCTGATGAAGTGCCCAATCTATACAGATGCTGAGGAGCCAGGTTGAACTAAAGTGCTGGGGTACTTTTGTCCATGTCTGTGAGCACCCAAAGGGTTTTCCCTCAGGTCTGGGACGAAGGAGAAGCAGCCTAAGACAAATACTGAGCAAAAACAAGTCACATTTTTATCTGGCATTTAGCTTAGATCAGAGGATGGCAGCATTTCCCAGAGTGGGGCTAGAATGACCCAGTTTAGGTCTGAGGCAGGTGGGTACTTGGACCTGGCCACCTCTGCCACTTTTCCCTGCTGCCTGGCTGCAGTGCGGTAGCAAGTGGGGAATAAGTGGGGCTACTGCCCAGCTGGGATGGGGTGCAGGATGGAGCCACAAACAGCTAGTTTGGAGGGGCACAGGGGCAGGGGGAGGGTGGCTCTCATTGCTACACACACTCCTGGGCAAGCATGGGGAGGACGTGTGCCCCACAGATCTGTGCACAGGGCGAGGGTGGGCTGCTGCTACGGGCTTTACCCCCAGTGCCAAACTTCCTTGCCACTGTACTGCCTGGCTGAAGCACAGTGCAGGGAGATTTCCTCCTCTGTCAAAGTCCTGAACATCTGACTGGGGAGCAGTGCAGGTGCGTTCCCCTCTGCTGAAGCTTCAAGTGTTCAATTGTGGTGCAGGCAAGAGGCCTCTGTCGCTGAAACCACAGCTCCATAGGCTGGATCCAAAGTCGCCACAGGCTAGATCTGGCCTGTGGACCAGAGGTTGCCAACCCCTGGCTTAGGCTATTTCTGTTTATTTATGAAAGCACGTCTAACATCTCTACCACCTGAACAGCTGGTCCAATAAAAGCTATTACAAAAAAAAAAACTGCTTTTTTCATATTGCCTGCACAATCACAGCTACAATAGCTCTTTAACTCCACTTGTTAGATCAGGACATATAGGTGCCAAAGAGAGCTCTTAATTTAATAGCTGTGTAAGAGGTTTTTTTCTTCAAATACAATGTTATTTAAATAAAAATAGATTTCGTAAATGGATATTTTTCTAAAATATGCTGAGATAAGTATTTCTTTCATTAATGTATTCTACATGGGTCTTAGGAATCCTCCAAAAATAGTATGAGAACATAGTGCTAAGAACCATATACATACTATATTTACTCGCGTGTACCTCTTTTCCAAAAATTAGTTAAAGTGGAACATGTGTCTTAAACAAGGAAATGCAAGGAGCAGAGTAATCCTTATCCTCTCCCTGACCCCAACAACACTACAGCTGCCTGTGTTTTTCCCTGTGAAATTACTTAGCAGTATTTTTCAAGGAAAGATTTTTTTGCCCCCCACCTTCATTCTGCCTTTCAAAAACAAGTTGCATTTCTTATTTGGGGTACGTGGTTTGTGAGAAAATATTATATAGATATATAATACATTTACATGTATACCTTTTAGAAATGTTACTCATAAGTTTTGTATATAACTAGTTAAGTCAGCCAATTTTTATCTAAATAGGATGGTTTCATGAATAGATTTCAGCATAAGTTGCTAAAATTCGTAACGTACCATTTACAATAAGCCCTAACACCATCAGGGGAGAGATCTGTCTAAAAGTAGATACTATAGTGATTTTAAACATACCTGTAATTGAAAATTTTCACTTTTACTTGTCAAACCAAGAAACAGCTATTTTTATCTCTGCTTCCTGAGGTAATTGTCAACAATAATAAATATTACACCACTGTTCAGTAGAATAAATGCAAAAAAATTGAAAAAACTACCATGTTTTTTACAAGATATTTTTTGGTCCCACCCCCTCACTTTCCTCCTCACCCCTGTTAATGCCTTGCTCCTCCATGACATCTATTAGACAGCAGTGAAATTGGTTGCTTTATAACATATTCTCCTATTCATTATGGCTTTGATCCAGAAAACTACTGGGCATTTTCACACGTTCCAGGGCGCTTTGATTAGAGTGGCTCTC
>NW_017728907.1:3693267-3702170 GCF_001723895.1 Crocodylus porosus | reverse complement strand
GCAGCCACAAGATCCCACCCCCCCTCAGTCTCCTCTTGCAGAGACTGAAGAGATTCAGGCCTCTCAGCCTCTCCTCATAGGGCTGGCCACAGAGGCCCCCAACCATATGAGTGACCCTCCTCTTGACCAGGTTCCCCACATCCTTCTTGAAGTGCGGTGCCCAGAACTGGACACAGTACTCTAGCTGCGGCCTGACTAGCGCTGCATAGAGGGGGAGCAAGACCTCTCTGGACCTGTTAGTGATGCCCCTGTTGATGTATGACAGGGTGCAGTTGGCTCTGCGTATTTCTTTGTCGTATTGGCGACTCATGTTCATCTTGGAGTCAATCTTGACTCCAAGATACCTCTGCCGCTGAGAGGGTCAAAAATTCAAGAAGCCATCCCTGGGTGGGCTTGAACCACCAACCTTTCAGTTAACAGCCGAATGCGCTAACCACTTGCGCCACAGAGACAGTGAAATGCTTGTTGAACAACCTTAATTAAAACTACCCTGCCACCATTTTTAAGCATGGAGATACTGACAAATGAGATGCAGAGGCTGGCTGGAGCACGCTAATTAGCATGCTCCAGCAGACTTGACTAATTGAATCTGCTCCAACATCCAGTGCATTGGAGCAATCACCCAGAACAAGTACAGGCACCCATTTACCCCAGTAGGAGCTGGAGCACATATAAAGGGAAAAAAACCCCCATACAGGTAGTGCATTCCCACACTATTAATAAAACCTGGTATATTTGTTTCATTCCCTCTTTACAGGTTCAATTGGACATAATCCAGTGGAAAAATATTCATGAGATAATGTAATATCCCACCTTCTTTACATTTAAAAACCCTGTTAACTGATGTAAACCTCTTATATCTGAATACCAAGTCTAAAGAATGGAGTCGTATCTAATCTGACCTTATGAACTGAGTAATAATAAAACTATATATAGCAGCTGTCAAACAAATTGGTAATACAGCTGCATTACATATTTGCACATGGTGTGTTTCAGATGTGATACCCTTGACTCCCCGTCACTGTCTCCCCCTAGACATTTTATCCTTTATGCTGACTTTCCTTGAATTTTAACTAGAAGAAGTGCAGTCTTAAGGCAGGCATTACATTCTCATCTTAATTCATATAGAATGCAGCATCTGTTGAAGTGAACTGTTGCTCATGAAAGCTTATGTAGCTATAATTCAGTTAGCCTATAACATACAACTCTACCTTCTGCCTGACTCCAGACTAACACAGCTAACTACATCTCTCTGATTATAATTCATGTAAATTTGTGCCCATTATTTGGAAAAACAATTTGCATGTCTAAATCCTGGCTTTAGGGACTGAAAATAGACCCTGTGATACTGGAGGTAGGGATCTATCCAAATCAAGATTGCGTGGATTTCACAGAAATTGCAAAATTGGATGATCTCTGCGAAATCTGCAGGGAGAGGGGAGAGAAATACTACAAATAAAATGCTGGCTCCTCAGTGGGACCCAGCAGTCCCCCTAGCTGTGCAGCCATACCTGGGGAAGGGGGGAGGTGGACTGCCAGCATGAACAGGCAAGAAGGCTGCCGCCGCCACCCCGATTGGCTGAGAGGGCTGCCTGTTGTGCAGCCCGACTGTGCTCTGCCAATCAGTAGTGAGGGGTGGGGCACCATGCCAAACAGCCATCTCGGACAATTAGTGGCAAGGGGTGGGACCATATGACAGACAGCTTCCTACACCAAGGCCCCTCAGCCTATCAGAGGCATGGGGGATGGGGCAGCCATGACAAGCCCTCAAAAATGGTGGCCAGCCCCATAATCTGCCTGCAAAATTGGCTGACCACCTCCTCAAGTTGGGCAGACCCCTATCTATAGAGCAGGGGTTGATAACTTATGACCTATGGCCTGAATCTGGCCCATGGAGCCATCTGATATGGCCCATGGATGTGGGGCTCTGGCGGCAGTTGCTTTCTTGTGCTGCTGTGGGGAGAAGTACTAGCTGAAGGTGCCTTCCCCAAACCATTGCATAGAAAAGCATGGGTGACATCTGGGTCATAGTACCTGCCTTTCTTTGACCTGAACTAGATCACTCCACCCACAGCCTAAAAAGGCTGCCAAATGCTGCTGTGAGGTATTCTTTCCCAGTTCACAGCCAGCCAAACAGCCAGCAGAATATTTTGAGAGATGTCTTTTCTATTAAGAAAAGATAGAGAACACTGGAACTGATGAGTGCCACAAAGATTTGGTGAATTACTTGAGTGTTGAAAAGAGGGGGAAAACAAGCCTGAAACAGAATATTAGAACAAAAATGTTGTGTTAATAGTTGAACAGTGCTGTGACTTTGACAACCGGAGAGAAGAGGTCTGAAGAATGCTTAGTGACAGAAGTAGTACCCAAGAGTAAGAAAGAGGAAAGCGGTCAGAGAGCTGGTTAATGTAAATGATACGAAACTGAAGAAAAGTAAATTGGCTTCATGGGGAAAAAAGTAACTCAACAAGGGAGAGTGAAGGAGGTAAAGTACAATGAGAAACCCATCCAGACTAACTTGTTCAGAAAGGCATGGGCATGCCTAGGCTCCAGTCAGCTTTGTGTGGTGCCATGAATGGATGGACTTTCAGGGAATAGGGGTACTAAATGGAAAGGAATAAATTAATGTAAACACAAAGAAAAGAGAAAGAACAGGGGGAGGGGTCACTGCTGAGAGATGGGAAGGTGGGTTGAAGAGATCAGAAAGAATAAACCGAGAAGCAAAGCTATTTTACTGAGGGACATAAGTGTTGTTAAAGCTAACCCAGATAATGAGATCAGAATCCAGAATCTCTGTTGAGACCACACTTAAAACAATCAGTCTGTGGATGATTTCTTGTTCTGCAATTTCGTGTTCATTTTTTTTAAGTCATGTGGTTAAAGAACAGCTACTCTGAGGTCAGTGATGGGCTGTCTAGGGAGGTTTAAGTGTTCTGTCACAAGCTTTTGAGTCCCTTTGGAATTGAAGCCAAATAGGTATCCATTCATTCTTTCATGTAGGGATTGTCCCATCTGTCCAGTCTGGGCAGCAGAGGGACACCATAAGCAGGCGATGGCATACATGACATTGGTAAAGGAGCAGGTGAAAATGCCCTGAATGTTATAATCTGTGTTTGTTTGGTTCAGTGATAACATGGGGACAGCAGCAGCAGCAAGCAGAGGAAGGAGCAAATGGGAGGGAAGGGGAGGAGAAGAGAATGGAGGGGAGCTGTTGTGGAGCATAGGAGGGAGGGAAGGGGTTGGCAAAATTGTGGGGAGGGATTCTTATCTGATTCAGGGACTTAAAAAAGTTGCCAGCAGTTGCTCCTGTGATCTGGTCTGCTTGCCCAGTTGGGAGGGGACCTGGAATTAGGAGTGCAGCCACACCTGTAATGCTGGTCACATTATTAGAAATTAGGAGTGCAACCCACCCTGGCCGATCTTTGCCCCAGGCAGAAGATCTAGCCCAGCCTGCCCCCCACCTCCAACCACTGCTCAAGAAGAGCTGGGCTGGGCACATGTGTGCCTTCCTTGCTCCTATATAGCAGCAATGGTGCCCTGCCCACCTGTCTGGCGCACTATGCCGTTCTGCCTCCCCGCTGGACTGTACCGGACGCCCCTGCCTGCCTGCCTCTGTCTGCAGTAGCACTGCTGACTTGTGGGGGGATGCCAAAATACAGGTTCACCCAAGGCACCATTTTCCCTAAGACTGGATCTGGATCCACATGATAATGTCACTGATTTACTTCAGGTAACTAGATCAGTGGTTTTCAACTTTTTTTCATTTGTAGACCCCTAAAAAAACTTTGAATGGACGTACGGACCCCTCTGAATTGTAACTGTGGATATTTACATACTTTTTTTTGATCAATCATAGTGATCTTTTGCAGACCCCTTAGACATAGGCTGTGGACCCCTATGGGTCCGCAGACCACAGGTTGAAGGCCACTATTCTAGGGGGATGAAAGGGCAGCTGTGGAGGAAACAGATGTCAAGGTCTGTCATAAATATATTGAGACTTAGCCATGTTAGCCTGGAGTCAAGAAGAAGACAGGGTAGATTTGTAACTTATTTGCACTTTGGTTAGCCCTACCTTGCTGTCTACATATATTGGCAAACTGGGGGCATGTAACAGGGAACTCTAACCCTGCTACTAAGAGGCAGGGCTGCCCCTTTAAGACCCAGGGCTACACAAACACCAAGCACCAAGAGGGTAGGGGTTAATAGCCCAACTACCCTGCCCGGTCAGTTGACAGGAAGGGAATAAGCCTCTGGGCACATATAAACCCCAGGGCCGAGGCTGGCAGGGCGAAGGTCTCTGGCAAGTGGTCAGGGGAAGAGAGCTCCTGCATAGCAGAAATACCCAGAAATGCTCTGGCTGCTGGCCAGACTATTGCTGTAGCTAATGAGGATCCAGGAGGCTACAAGGTACCCAGAGCTGGAGGGGGTACTCAATGCTTGAGAAGCAGTTTGGGGTTTTTAAGGAGCCAGAGTGTGGCTTATAGGACTTCTATTATGTTATAGCCTAGGGGCTCATATTTATGTTATTGTATGTTCAGTGGATTGGGCTGAAGCTATTTGGGGAGGAGGAGGCCTCAGTGGGGCACACTACAGTGCAGAGCCCCAGCTCCAGGGGGGCACAACAACAGGGGGTGATCAGAGCCTCAGTGCCCTAGGGCACAGATCAACATTTATACCATCTGTGAAGCAAGGGCCACCATCTAGGGAAGGTTTGGAGAGGTGGATAGCGACCTCTAGCACTGGGGTATTAAACAGGCAGCCTCCCACCTAAGTAACATCATAATATTTCTTCCATCAAGGCATGGCAGGAGAGAGAGGTGGGTGCGTAGCTCAGAGACAGAGGGTCAGGCCCCTGTTAGACAGGCACAGAGATGGACCCCGTCACAGGGGCCAAACATGTGCCTATGATGGTGCTGTTCATTTGTAGGTACAGCAAGTCTCTAAATCTAAAACAATTTTGTTCTAAAATATTTTATTCTTTTCTTTTTAGTACCCCTGCTCTCTAAGTTCATTCATAGCATGTGATGAAGTAGGCTGTAGGGGTCTTTTTGAACGAGTTAGGTCTTCAAGCTGCTACCCTGCTCTACCTGTTGCATAACTTCAGACTAACAGGTCTAATTACCTCATTCCGTGTTTAGTGAAGCAAGCTGTTGTGCAGCACTGTTGGTATTCATGAAGGGGGTTACTTGACTACATAGATCTGAGTAGCAGGGGAGCTAACAAAGCTCTATATTCTCCATTCTAGTTCTTTTGAAGCTAGGGTACCTTCTTTTTAGCAGGACCGCATTCCTAAAAGGCTGATAGTATAAGACAGAGGTTTTCAACCTTTTTTACTAAGTGTACCCCAGTGGCCGGACGCGGAGTTGGGTGGTGCACAGCTGGACCCAGAATCGAGGGGTGGCATGTGTCCAGACACAGAGCACAAGGTGGTGGATGGCAGCAGTGGCACACAGAGGTGCTGCTGCCCTCCCCCTGTCTCAGCCCTGCTCCTGGGAGGTGGTGGTGCAGGGTGGTGGCACTGTCCCTGCCCACCCGTGCATACTTCCTAAGGCCTTCCCAAGTACCTCCAGGGGTACACGTACCCCAGCTGACATCCCCTGATATAGGATCTCTAAAACTTTGCTCATGCCTGGAGTCTCAACTTTTATTGCAGTCTGAAAAATGAGTTAGCTAGAAATAAACTGTATGTGTGATTGTACATCCCAGGTTTCTATTTATTTATAGTCTTGACCATTCATGGGACTTGGATATGTATAATTTCTAGTTCTTTTGTTAATACAAACAGGATAAATGGGACAAGCTGGCTTTTGAAAGGTAGGGAATAAAAGAACTAGTAATAATTTGAATTAAAACTATAGAAGCTTGTTTTCTAAAATATTTTTGATCAAGAATAGATGACACAAATCAGGAAAAGCTAAAGGACTTAACTGTAAGATTTAAAGTCAAATATGTGCTTAAGCACACATCCTGAATAGAAAATGTTTTCCTGAAGCATGACCCATATATTGCTTTGGTATTCTTATTTGTAGAACACGAATACCTCTAGGCCTCAAACAGGATCATGGTCTCAGGCTGACCAGACACATAGGAAGTGATGATATTTTGGTTCTTGCTTGCGATGTTTGGCTTGGGAACTCCCTATACCAGCAGTTCCCAATCTGTGGTACGCATACCAACAGTGGTATGCAGACAACCTGTCAGTGGTATGCATTTACTGATTTATTATAATTACTTTGTACATGTAACCTCGTGTGCCACTCACTAGTATGTCTTCCTCTTATGGGTTCTTTGGATGCCACCATCCCCTTAGTGGTTGACAGCTTGCTATTGGGTTAGATGTCTCGGACGGTTCCCAGGGGTTCTCTCCTGCCATGTCTTGTCAGAATGAGTTTGTTATTGCGAGAATGGTTGTTCCGCCTGCCTTTCTTAGTTCCCTCATTCAATCTGCCATCCAGTTTCCCGTTTCGGGGCTCTGCCTCCCCTACACCCTGCCTTACGCCAACCATGGATGTTGGTTTCCGACTGCCACTAGGGCTGGTCATGGTACAGACTTTGTTTTGCCCTTTTAAGTTAGAAAAATCCAGGTCAGACAGTGCCTCATCCAGACTTTGTCCGTATTGTAACTGGCCTGCGATTTTTCTACCAGCCCCAGGTTACCTTGCTTCCTGGCATGCTCTTCCCTCTCTGGCTTGCATCCACTGCAGCTCACGGATCCGTCTCTCCTTTCTCTCCTCAGGTTCACTGTTGTCCCAGTCCTGTCCATCTTTGTCTGGGATCCACAGCTCGGTTCCAGGTAAGTAACTAGGCTCTCCTAGGCTTAGTTTATTTTTGTCTGCCCCTTCCTGGGGCTACCACCACCTTCCCTTGGTGGGGCTGCGATCAGCTCTGGGCTGCTCTGGGCCCACCAGAGGACTCACTTCTGGTCCTCCCTATTCCTGGTCTGCTGGGGTTTTTATGAAGGGGGCTGGCCGACACATCGGCGCTGGCACACTGGCATAAAGCAGGCCCATGCCAGTACTGGTGCTAGCCCCAGCTCTCCTGAACTCATCTTAACTTTTTTTTTCTTCCATCTTAGGTTCAGCAGGTTTTTTGCTGTGGCCCTGTTCTCCCCACACTTCCAGTCTGTGGCAGCATCCCATCTGCTCCACTCCTCTCCAGGTAAGCCTTTTTTCATGGCGTTGTCTCCACCACAATACAACAAAAATTTGCTGGTGGTACTTAAGGTTGTATTGTTTTAAATTGGTGGTGTGCAATCTGTCAGAGTTTGGGAACTGCTGCCCTATACCAACAAATGAACAGCACTGCCATGGACATATGGATGCCCCCACCTAACATATTTATGACAGACCTTGAAGTCTGCTTTTTTTTTTAGCTGTCCTCTCATCCACCGATATACCTAATGAATGTGTCATCAGTGTACCCTGTATGAACACATCTGAAATTTTACCAGGACTTTAACAACTTTTATCTGTCAAACTTAACTCTGTAATTTTTCACCCAACAAATTAATTTCCTACACACTACAGTGAAGGCTTGCAATGGCCAACCGCCACAACATTGCACTGGAAACCAAAGGACCACCACAGCTACCTTCAGGTCACCAGTTCTCATCCTAAACATACTAGGTCCATCATCTACCTACAAGCTCTACAGTACAACCATATCTGCTCTGATCTCACCAACTGGGATACATGCCTTTAAAGATCTGAAACAGAAATTCCTACATTTTACAATACAACCCCAAAACTGTAGCCTCTCCAGTCAACAAAGCCAGATCTTGTGCTGACCTGCTATGATACCAACCCTAGAATAAAGGCAGGAGAGTCCGTCTAGTTATCACCTACAAAGCCCAGCTTGATCACCTCAGACACATCATTAAAGACCTCTAACCCCTCCTGGAAAAGGATGATTGTCTTAAAATAGCCGGGGGGGTGGCGATGAAACTGTCTTGGCTTACAAGTGTCCCCTCCCCCCAGCATCTCTGAAACAACAGCTTACTTAACTCCCATTTTCATCAAGCCCTCCTTCAGACCCAAATGCCAGCTGTGCCCCTTCATCAACACAAGCCACATCATCACTGGACCAAACAAATACAGATTTAAACATCCAGAGTTCTTTAACCTGAAACTATCAATATCACATAAGCTATTCTGTGTTTATAGTGTCCCTCTGCTATCTGCGTTGGGCAGAAGTGTGATCCCTACTAGAAAGAACGAATAAACCAATTGGCTATCAGCGGCAGAAAGACCCAGAAGCCTGTGGCGAAACACTTAAACCTCCCTGAACACTCCTGCCTGACCTTAGGAATAATTGTTCTTAGGCAGCAAACCTTTAAGAACAGATTTGAATAGGAAATTGCACAAGAAACCATCCACAAACTGGATTGTGGTTTAAACAGAGTCTACTAATTCTTATCCTGTTACCTAGATTACCTTTTGTGACCCCTTTGTTCTAATGGGTTCTTTGGTTATATGCCTCTCCCAGCACTGCTCCCCTCCCTCCTCTTCCTACCTTTTGTATTCAAGTCACACTCTCCATTTTATGCACTGCTCTGTAGATGTCCTTTCATAGCATCTGATGAAGTGAGCTCCGGTCCATAAGCTTTCTGAAGCTAGTCACTTCATTAGATGCTGTGAAAGGACAGGCACATTACTATGTGTATAAATATTTATCCATAAGGTGCAAAACTATCCTGCCTTCTAATAACATGGTATTAGCCTCTTGTTTCCAAGTAATAACTCAGTGAAATGTAACTAAAATTCCTTATCATTATATTAAATATTACAATAGCATTACCTACTACTATCTCAGGGTCCCAGGACAGAGCCTTGAGGGACCTCACTGGTCACAGGGCACCACGATGAGTGACTGCCATCAATCACAACCCTCTGGGTCCGACCACG
>NW_017728907.1:3679406-3692864 GCF_001723895.1 Crocodylus porosus | reverse complement strand
CCCGCACGCTGCAGGACACAGAGGCGGGGCTTAGCCCCGCCACCCTCTGACGATCGCTGGCCCGCGCCCCCTGCCTTGGCCGGCGGTCAAGAATGGCCCATTGTGCGGCCACGCAGCCACGTGACCCCCAGCTCGGGCCCCGCCCCGGCCTCGGACTGAGGGAGGGGCGCGGGAAGGGGCGGCGCGCATGCGCGGGGCAGCTTTTCCCAGCCAGTGCGGCAGGCGCGGGAGGAAAACCGCAGCGGCGGCGGCGGCAGTGGGGGAAGTGCTCGCGGCGGCGGCCGCCGGGACCCGGGCATTTGGACGTCTCTCGTGTGGCCCTGTAGCAGCAGCCGCCCCGTCCTCGTCCTTCTCCTGCGCCGCCGTCGTCTCCGCCTCCTCCAGCGGCTGCCGCTGCTGCGGGGGGAGCGGTCCCGGCGCGGGCGGCTCCCCCGGGGCGGGCGGGCGGAGACAAAGGAGGCGGGGGCCGGGCCGGCTGCGGGCTGCTGGGCGAGGCGGAGCCATGTAAAGGCGGCGGCGGGCGGCCCGCGGGCGTGATGGGGGATGCGGCGGACCCCCGGGAGCTGCGGAAGACCTTCTTGGTGCCCGCCATCAAGCCCTTCGACCACTACGACTTCGCGCGGGCCAAGATCGCCTGCAACCTCGCCTGGCTGGTGGCCAAAGCCTTCGGCACAGGTAGAGGCGTCTGCGGCTCCCCCCATCCTCACCCCCCTCCCCCGCACTGCTGGGGCCGCCGCGCCCTGGGCTGCCCCCTTCCCCCAGTGACAGTTGCCGGCGATAGAAAAGATGGTGCTTCCCCGCTGGAGCCGGCGGGCGGGGATGTGCCCGTCTCGCGTTGACGGGCGGGCAGCCATTCGCATCCCAGCCCGAGCCGGGCCCGGTGGGGCCCCCTCGCACGGCCCACACCTCTCTCTTTGCCTGCCCGCCTGGGCGCGAGCGGGTTCGTATGAAGGCCTCCCTTTCCTTGCCGCCGAACCTGGCCCTGGAGGGATACCAGCGGCACCCTCCATGGGGAAACACCCCCAATCCGTGGGGCGGCATTTTGGTCATGCGCGGCTCTGTTGTCTCTTTGTAGCGGGTGTCTGAGCTGGCCACGCTCTTTCGCCTGGTTTTCCGCTGAAGGAAAGACTGCGTGGCCGCCAGCCATCATTTTATCCCTCTTCTCTGGAGAATAACAGGAAAAGGTTCCTCCTTTTGGTAGGAGCCAGGGTGTTGTTGGATGTTTTATCAGGGTTAAAAGGCATGTCTTTATGGTGCCCCTGGGGGTGGATGGTACTTGACAGCAGCCTTTACGCACGCAAGCGTGCACACGCTCCAGACTGACTGAGCATTTATATGGGTAATGCTCACTATCACAGTGACCTTCTTCAGTGCACAAAGAATTTAGTGGTAAACTGTTTTTCAAAATAGTTTCTGTATTTACAGTTAAAGCTTTCCTTGACTGTTGCCCACCCATGTAAGACAATTTTTCAGGCGGTGCCAAGCAGTTTCAAAGAATCAGTTATCAGTTTCAGAACTTAAATTTTTTTATTATTATTATTATTATTATTATTGTTGTTGTTATTATTATTGTCAATAAGAACCTGAGGGCTAGGTAGCAACACAGTGGAAATTCCTCACATTTGCTTTTTTTGATGATGTAATTACTCCTCCTCTTAGGTGATTCAAGCCTGATGGCTTTGGTTTTTGGCAAAGATGTTTTTAGCATAGTTTAGACCATGACGAAATACAGTTGCACACATGAAATACAGAATACCCATGGTCCACAAATTCAAGTATGGTAGGGCCTTATTGGCAAATGGTGTGACAAGTTCACTGTCTTGGGAAGGTTAAAATATCTTGGTTTATATTATCCACATTTGGATTCAATATATGCAGGAGCTTGCAGAATACTTTTCCATTTAACTTGTTTTAAAGAGCCTGGTCTAAACTGGATTCCTTTCCTTCTCCTCCTTCCCCCTGGTTATTATCCTGTGAGCTACACAAGCAAATGTAACGATCAGTTTAAAACCAGTTATTTTTGCTTTCCTCTCTAAATAATCAGCTAGTATCAATTAATATAACTACAAGAACCAGTGGCAAAAATGGAATATGCAGCCCTGAACTGTTACATAGTTCATGATAATTATGTGGATGGATTAAAATCAGTGTTCTGGGTGGTCATAGTTCTATCAGCATGAAAAATATTTTCAAGCTGAAAGAAGTGGTTGTGTGTACAACTTGTTAAAGGAAGCTTATGCTTTCCAAATATTTACTTGGATCAGAACTGGAGAATTGACCTTTCCTTCTAACTGTTTCTTCTAGAAGAAAGGAAAGGTATTAAAGCTTTCTTTGAAATGCATTGTATCCCTTTCTGTATAGAAACTGTTTGGTTTTTTTTTCTACCTACTGCCATATGAGTGTCATACACAAGAATGACTGAGGCATGGTTGGTCTTGGTTATGGTTGACACAATAAATATAACTTTGTGTCACTTCAAATTTTACATGGAATTTTTTGTTCTAAATCCACAGCAAGTATTAGGCAAGTAGTATTTGCAAGCTCTCTATTCATGCTACAACTTTTAGAACTTTTCTCCAGGAAGTTCTTGTGAGTTTCAGGGAATATAAAAACATCTTCAGTGTTTACTTTGAAATGTATACTCGTATCATGAAAATGTTTATTTTGGGTCTACTGAATCTGTTTTTGTTTTAGGAGCTTTGGGTCCTAGAAACAAAAATGCAGGTGACTCAAGAATAGGTTGGTTGGTTATGATGGAAGAATGTGTCCTTCCCCGAAGGACTTCTGAATCATTCTGTGGAAGCATCATATAGTTTACCAAAATGTAGGAATTAATGCTATCCTAGTTAGAATTCTGTCTAAATGACTGATGATAAACATGGTGTTACAAATTCAGATGCGTTATCACTGACTTGGATGAGCTTGTGTAGAGATAAGAGTAGAAATAGGTTCATAATGTATGTCAGCATGGATAAAAGTGTTAGTACAACAATAAGAGGTAAGGGAAAATGTAGTTTTGTAAAAAATGTATCTGACACATGAATGATACTTAAAATAATTTTAAATATAAGTTTAATGCTTCAGATGTATGCTTCCTTTGAGTAGAATTTTGTCTGTCTCCATCCAGCTCTAATGATACTTGAAGTTTTTTAACTTACTACATTAATTCATAGTCTAAATTCAATATAGCTAGATGCCTAGCAGTAACAATTAAAATGTAAGAATATCCATTATCAGCCTGTGATGCTCTAATAACACCATCAGCCTTTTTAAAACCTATTAAATGGAAAGCTGCTTTTAAATACTTTGGGTTTGTGAGGAGGAAGGAAAAGTGATTATTTTGCTTTTGTTGGCTGTTTTACTGCTGAGTGTGTGAACTATGTAGCAAGGTTCAGAAAAATAGAAAGGTTTCTGTAACAGATGAATGATTTGATTTAGTTCTTGAAATGCTGAGATCATGTTGCAATGCTCCAGTAATGTAACAATTGATTCATAAAATAGATTCTTATATCCCATGCATCTAAGAAATAATCCAAAATTTTCCAAGATTCAGTAGTGCCATAAAAAATTGTTGAAACATTAACATTTCCAAATCTGTGTAATTAAATATACATCAATTTTAAGTTTTAATTTAAATCACTTTCTTTAGAACAGCTTGTATGAAAAAAATACTTTTGAAGAGTGTCTCTGATTCTGCTGTATAAGACATTTTCATGTAACATGAGAGGAAGTGTTTACAAGTTCAATGTGCCTGGATTTAGGGGTGTTTGTAGCAGCCAAATGACACGAAGCACATAGAATGTGTACTTTAATTATTATTGTTTTTTGGAAAGGTGTTAAAAATCTTGGTATTGGAGTGGTAATGCTTTGGATTTTTTTGAGGGCAACCTCTGAACTTAAATCTGCAGATGATGACTTGTATGGAAACTTCATTGACTACAATAGGATTACTTGTAAAATTGCAGATTATGGGAATTTCTTTCAGTTTAGAAAATCTGCTTTTATCACCCAGTAGTTGAAATCTGTTGAAACTATTACTTGTGAACCTCAAAGCATAATAGGTCTGACTAATAGAACTAATTGAAATAATGGGTAATACAGTTGTATAAATATCAGGGAAATAAAGCAGCAAATCTGTCCTACTCGTATGCAGAGGTTTTCTTAAGTGTGTGAACATAATTTATTCTCTTTGGTGATTCTGCTGGCTATAAAAACACAAATGCAGGGTTAAAAGGCTTGAGTGTGAAAATTCTTACAAGAGAAATTTGGAATGACCTTTTTCTTCTGAATAGTTCTGACATACATTTAAGTTGCAAAAACAGTTTTAGAATCAACTTAAGACTGAGCCAAATTCATCCTTGGCATAATACAACTTGTTTTCCTCAAACTAAGAGATGGTTAGCCATATTAGTACATAAGGTGCCACCCTTCTCTATCTTCTGTCTGACTTCAGGCTAATTGATTCAGAGTGGCATAAGTTTTTGCAATAACGTACTTTGTCAGGTGCTATGAATAAATGGTGTTGTCCATTCATGGCCTCTGAAAGTCCATACCTATGAAAGCTTGTGCATCTCCGAACCAGTTAAGGCAGGGTGGCACCTTTTTAGAGATTTACCTTCTGCCTTTCCTTAAGGTAGCATTAGTTATCAATCTTCAAAGTGGCCTCAAAATTAATTTTTGCAGAATTCTTATGTAGACACAACTGCCATGTGTGTGTAGTGAGGTAGGATTGCCATATCAGTTTGACAAAAGGAGTTGCAATTATGAATACTATCTTTCGGTGTCTTGGAGCTGTTTTGATCCACAGCATATAATGGTCTTTCCTAGTAGCTGTAATTACATGCTTAATGACAGCAGAAAAGTATGGAGCCCTGCTGAAACCTGTATGAGTAACCTCGTGGTACAAAAACAAACATATGTGATTTCTCTGAAAAAGAATTAAAAAAAAAAAAAAAAAAAAAAAAATCAAAGGAATTTCCTTTCCATTCTCTTAAAAGTTCTCAGGCAGGTTGAAGCTGCCTGGTCAATTCCACTGAAGTCTACTGATGTCTAATAATTAAGATTTTCTTAATGTCCTCTTCCCACCCCTCTTAATTTTTTTCCCTTTTGAAACAAGACAAGTAAGAGACTAAGTGAATATGGCCGTCTTAATTCTGATCCTTTTATTAACCTCCTTTTAAGATAAACTGTGGGACGAACACTGAATGGTCAGGCTGCTATGGCAGGTTGTTATTTGGACTTCAAGCAGCAGTCCAAAAAACATTGTTAGTAATGAACTTTTTTGTACTATGTGTAAATAAGAATTAATTTTACAAGTAGCTGACAGCTATTCCAGAGGCAAGGAAATTTTCAGTGAGCAGATCTGGATAATATTCCATTAGGTAAGCTGATAGATCCATTTACCAAAGGAGGAAGCTATACACTATGTCACTGAATGAGCATCAGGTTGATCTCTTCATGGAAGTGGATGAAGAAAATTTTTTCAAGAACTTGAAAAAAAAACCCAAAGTCTTTATGGTAGGGTCTTGTCCAGTTACTGGGTGAAGAAGGGAGCTTTTTTTTTTTTTACTATGGGATAGAAGTGCCAACAATTGCCTGAGGTAACTGTTCTTATGTGAAGTATGTTTTAATTGGTCAGGACTTCTTGGAGACCCTCCCCCCAGCCTTGGCTACTTACCTGCAGCTGAGGCTCTGGTGCTTGTTGGCCCAGTGGCAACACCCTCAGTTCTGGCTTCAGTCTGGTCCTGGTGCCAGAGCTGCTGCCACTTCTGCAACCATTGCTGCCTAGCTGGGTGGGGGCTGGAGCCAGCATGTGCTCGAGCCCTGGGTCAGAGTGGGATTGTAGCCCTGATGGGAAGTAAGCGGGGGGGCGGTATTAATGTGGGGTCACTGCCAGGGAACAGGTGGGGCGGCAAGTAGCGGGAGAGGGCTGGCACTGGGGGAGACGGCACAGGGAGCAGGCAGCAGAGGAGCAAGTAATGGGTACCACAGGGTACAGGTAGTTGGGGGACTCAGGTGGAAGGGGGGCAGGCAGCAAGGGAAGAAGTAGAGAGGGGGAACATTTGGCAAAGAGTCGGGCCACTTGACTGTTCCTCAAGTCTCCCCTCCTCTTCCATCGCTTGGCTTCCTGCTGCTGCTTGCCACTACTAAGGTTAATTCCATAGTTATCTCGAAAATCATGAGATCCTGAATGAATAGTCAAGTGTTGATGATGTAGATGCTAAGGGCATGTATGGATGTTCAGAGTCACCTTAGTCTGGACTAGGTATTGGGGACAGCTGCTTCCCATAGACTTGGTGTAGAGAGGAGGAGCAACCATCAGCTGCTTCCTGCCAGCTTCTCACTCCAGAGTCCTCTATGTTAAGAAGCAGGCAGAATCTGCTCTCTCTTGGGTTCCCAGATGCTGGGAGCCAACTGCAGGGAGTGTTACTGAGCGTGCTGCCTGCTCCTTGTACTAGAGTCTCTTAGGGGGCTTTGCTGTACTGCTCCAGGCCTCCCTGTGAATAGGAGGACTGGTGCAGCTCATACTTTCCCTAGTCAGAGATCACCCTGGTCTCAGGAAGGTGCTTAGGAGCAGGGGAGAGGGAGAGATTGCAGACTGAGCATTCATACTGCACCCTCTCCCGGAATCGCTTCTAGTTGTAGAAATTTTCCACCACTAGAATTGAACATTTGTAAGTGGACTAAGGTAAACCATCAATAAAAATGGCCTTGCAAAATAAAGTTACCTGCTTTCATCTTCTGGTTGTGTTCTTGAAAAGTTGCTGCCACGGCCAATCATTTCATTGGTTTTCCTAATTATATAAAGGACACATCTTTTGGTGAACTTCTTTATGAAGCAGTAATCAAAGCAAAAGACAGCAATAGGAAATCTGTCCGTTCATAAAACTACCAAAAAAACTGTTGTAGAGAAACATTCCTTTTGGCATATTTTTTTTTACATGCCTTTGCGCAGGTTTCATGGACAAGAAATACTGAGGTCACTGGAACAGTTACTTTACAAAATAGGACTTGTACAGTTACAGAGTGGGTGGACTTCCTTTCCCTCGGCTCCTTGAGGAGGTGGAATTTAAGACGCTAGTTGTTTGTTGCCTTCTCCTTGGAGCAATAAATATTGGAAGCAGGGTGTTTCGGTTATGCCAGCAAAATCCAGTGAATTCCTAAATCCAAATTATATTAGTACCTGCTATCAAAGAATTCTTATGAACGTTACCAAGTGATTAAATCAGTATTTCATCAATTGTCAGTTCTTAATGGTATTCAAATCAGTGTGTTACCAGATGTCTTTCCCCGCCCCCCAAACTGTTTGATGCAGCACCTAAGCACTTTCTTGGAAATGGAGAGATCATGGACTTAAAGGTGTTTGACTTTAATCAGGTGTTGAAGGCACTAGGAGTAGTAACATTGTTCATGTTGGCAACAGTTATGAAGGTGACTATTCAGCTTTGTTTCCTGGACAGAGGTCTACCTAGCTTCAGTACAAGGTTGATTCAATTTAGTGGCAGACTAGTTAAACAGAAAAGTGATCTCACTTCATGGAGCCTGCATCATTTTATCTTCTCTCCTTTTTAAAGGTTCTTGTGCCAAAGAGGTGAAAATATCATCCCAGTCAGATCCACACTACTAATCTGCTCCATATACTAGCATTATACAGCCCTGCAGGAAGTGTTCCCTCCAGTTTGGACTGATGAGCTTAAATCCATTTCCTTTTCTATTTGGGGTAGCTGTAAACACCTTGTAAGAACAAAAGTATGAAATATTTCCATCAGCATCTTGTTCAAAGTGGTGGGGGGTGGTCAGTCTTGGTTGATTTGAAAACAGGGCAGAGACCCCTTTTTTGATCATGAAGGATATTATAAAACTCTGGTTGTTTCTGTTCAAACTCCAACCTTCTAATTTAAATGGTTGCTATATAGTAATGACAGAATCTCTTCCCAAAGAAAAGTGTAATTTGTTCAGTGTGCGCCAGGATTTGGCATAAATTAAATTTCTGATATAGGCTGAAATAGACCAAGTCTAGATCAATGGTTCTCAATCCTGTCAGATTCAAGGTACCCTAGGAAAATGCCAGCTCCTTGCTTTTACATGTTTCTTGACTGCAGGAAAGAGAGAGCAGTCCTTCTGATTACAACAGACCTGAATGTTTTTGACACTAAGGACTGCTCTTTTAAAATCTCTGGGTTTATCAGGTGTGCACACCTAACGCTGAGCTAATACTTAAGGATACTGGGAAAAGATGCTTCCTGCACCACAGATTGAGAATCACTTTTCTAGAATAGTCAGTAATTGTATAGAATAATTTTAGTTTTAATTTTCAAGTTGAGCCACTTCCAAAACCATCTTTTGTTCATCTCTTTGCTCATAGGAATCACACCCTAGGAAGAGGAAGTCCCACAGTTGGGGTTTGTCATAGTCTGTGACTTCCAAGATCTTGAATCAAATGCATCAGTGAAGCATATATTGAACTACTTTGTTTGTAAATGCTGCTTACAAGGACAAATGAACTTGTAAGAGGCTACAGTTGGGGTGAGGGTGCAGGGGTAGGAATGGTTGTATTTTTCCTTTTCCACTCTCCTACTGCCTGTTTTTCTGAACAGTTTTTATACAGGATTACATAAATGTATTCATTTAGAATATTCTCGGGGCTAAAAGTGCTGATTCTTAGAATAAATTGTATAGCTGAAATGGTAATATTTATCCAGTTGGATGTCTGGAAACTATTTTTAAAAAAACTTGTTTTCCAAGAAAATCAAGCTACTTTTCCAAGGAAAGTGTAGCCTCTGTTTACTGTAATGCAAGTCACTTTTTCCAAGGAGTATTTCTCTTTATCCTCAATTCACTTACATGATGACAGTTATTTTTATAAAGTTAATATAAGTGGAGGAAGCTTATGGTAGCTACCTCTTTCCCTTCTTTAAATTGAAGAATAATGTAACTAATTTTTATATTCTGAGATGTTTGCTGTTTTAAAACTGCTGAAAAATTAGAATTAGTGGTGGGTTTCTTGTTCTTCCTCCACAATTTCAAAGCATGAACTGAAAGAAGCTGTTGAATTGTCATTGTGCACCTATATCAAAAGTAACATTTAGATTATTTTATACTCTGTAGGTACTTGGTAGGAAAAGAACATGGGATAGAGTTGTATGTTATTTTGTGTTCATTTTAGCTGAATTTCTTTGAATACTTGCTGTCTGAAGCTTCCCTGTGCCTGAGAGAAATATACAGTCTAGGACAGTGGTTCTCAATTGGGGTGCCTTGAGATCCTTTCAAGGGTGATGCAGGGTACCTCCCAGTGTTAGCACTGTTAAGTGTGCTATCATGATTTGTAAGATAAACCCAGAAATTTCAGTGAGAGCCTTGGTTTCAAAAACGTTCTGACCCATTGTGGTCTCTGAGTTCTTAGCAAGAGAAAGATTCCTTTATTTTATGCAGTGAAAAAACAAGTGAAATAAGACTTCTCAGAGGTGCCTTGATTCTATCAAGATGGGCGTCAAAGGTTGTGAACCATTGTTCCTGATATGCATGTCCTTATCTGTAGATGGGGACCTACCTAAATTGCTGTGGAAGTTTATGGTGTTCATCTTGCTTTTTTGACGTGCTCCCCACCCACTTTTTTTTTTTAATTATTATTATTTGCTGCTGAGTGGCTTGGAGACCAACTGCAGCAGTAATTGCCTCTCGCCACTCAGTGGCGGGTGGTGAGGGGGAAGGGAGTGCATAGTGAAAAGAGCTTAGATTAAAAGTACCACTGTGCTACAAACTTCCTCTGCGATTTTTAGGTAGGTCCCTTTGCAAGTGATCCCATTTAAGTGAAGGAGTATGTAAAGTTGGGGGGGTAGGGGTTGTATGTTTGTAGAATCACAGCTCAGTCCAGTTTAAATTATGTAAGAGAAATCAGATGGAACAATATAGCTAATGTCATGTCATTCTGTGGCAATAATACAGAGTATGAATAAAGAAAGTACTGTGTTGAGCTTGCATGTTAGTTTCACTTAGTCTTCTCGCAGCCCAGAGCTAGCAACATTTTCACATCCAACTTTAAGATTTAGAAGTCTGTGTTTGTGTTTCCAGAAAGGTGTGTCTCTTGCCAGTATGTCAGTCTAGTCTAATGAAATGCCTGTAAATTTTGGTATTGGTTTCAAAATAGCTACTTTTATGGCAGTCTACTATAGCCAGGTATTCCTTCCCCTGCCACCACTCCCCTTCTGTTTTTAAATAATATTTTAACTCCAAAGCTTGACCTGAAAGGCTTTTGGAGAGAGAAGAGGTGGTTGAGTGGCGGGGACCATACCTTTTGCAGAACTTAGCATTAGATGCCTGCTTGTTGTGCTTGCTTCAGACCTGATGAATGCATTGTGTTTGAAAGTTTGTTAAACTTGATTCCAACATGCAGTTGATCTTATAAAAAGATACTACCCTCAAAAAGCCTTGCTATATATCTAGCATAACTGAAGTTATGCTACTAAATACTTCAGGAATACCACTCCTGCTGTGAGCTCCATGCAGGTGGCCCCTCAGGATCTATAGTGGTCCATTAACTTCCCTGAAGCTTTATCTGAGCCTAGAACTCATTTCAAGTCATACTTATAAGAAGAACAATAGATTGTATCTATCCAAGAATTTTTTTTTTAGTGGTTTTTATTGCCTTCTCTGGTCTCTGAGGTGGCACACAACCTTCATGAACAGGTATATTTGTTCTGTCACCCACAACTACCCAAATGTGTGAGTGCAACAATTCCTTGTCATAGCTTGTGCTGTCTCTGTCTGCAGCTTCTGTAGAGGAGCTCCTGAAGAGTATATTTCCTGCTGCTTTGCTCTGGGTCAGGCTGGGTACAAGCTTGTAGATGCATGTCTGCAAGTGTGGGAACACCATGGGGGTTCCCCCTCTGCTTGCAGACCCCTGCCCAAGGCACCACATCAAGAAATGCACACTCAGAATATCTCTACAGGATGATTTTCCCAGGATTTCTCTGGCCCTGCACCTGCATGCATGCCCTGAGGGTTGTAGGTGACTTTCCCTGCCTGCAGATGCATGGCTTGACTTTTGGGATACAGCAGGCATGGTCACTGTCCCACTGAATTGGATGCTGGGAGCAGAAGGAGCCTGGCCATGCAGGACAATGGCCCTGGCAACATCTGTAGATGCCAGTGAAGTGGGTTATCTGTCCCAGAACACATCCCAGTACAGCTGATCCCACACCCAACATTACATCTATTTATACCTGTAGTGGTCAAACTTTAAGCTCTTTGGGCCAGATGAGTAGCATGAGACAGGTCTGCAGTCCAGATTGAGCCCTGGAGCCTGGTACCACCCATACCAAGCCCTGCATGTGGGATTGGGTAGCTGATCCAGTGTACAAGGAGCGGGTCTCCTGACAGGTATACAAATGTAGAAGCAGAGGAGTGGTGGTACTGTTCCCTTACTGCCAGATTCCAGACCTATGGGGAGCCCCGTAGGTCAGATGACATGGTACTGTGGGCTGGATCTGGCCTGCAGGCCAGCAGTTGAGCACCCCAGTTTATACCCTGAAAGAGTCCTCTGAACCCAGCCCAGGGTTGGCTTGTAGAGCAAGGAGAGAGCCCAAGCTTCTTCCTACTTGAGAACCTGGCCTTGCCTTCTTTTGCCTTCCCTGCCTGATTACTACCCTGATTCAAGTAGTGAGCACCCAGTTCCACTTCTAAGAGAGGAACTTGACCTTCTGTTGGGGAGACCCGGTGCAACCACAGTTCCAAGCAGTACAATGGACACTTTCTTCATTAAAGGTATTTGTTGGAGCGAAGGCCAGCCAGCCAGGTGTTTTACCTGTACAACCCTGAGTGACCAAAGATGCTCAGCTGTTGTTAGTTTGTTTGTTTGTTTGTGGATTTTTTGGGTGTCTTTTTTTTTTCCTAGTCTCTCCACCTCCCCAAAGGTACTCTACTTGTCTCACTCCCAAGACTCTTGTAGGCAGGAGCTGTCAAGCTGCTTTTTTTTCCAGCCTGCTCTCCCATTGTCATATTTTTTCTCCTGGACACTTGAGATGAAGTCTGGTCTCCTCCTGCATAGAGCCAACTCTGGCACTTAAGCCTTCATTCTCTGTACACAGGCTGATCAGGGAAACTGAGCTAAATGATATTATAACAATATAGATATAGTTAACATGCTAATATCATAATAAAACACATAGCCTGTCATAGCTATCAATCTGTGTTGACTATCAATTGTCTTATGATAACTGGTCTGTGAGAAATGGGATTATTCCAAGGTGGTTTCTATGAAAATCACTTGTAATGTGGCGGCATATTTATATGAGCTGACTTTTTTGTGTATGTTCTCCCAGCACAGATCACAGAACTATTTGAAATCATTTTGTCCTTTATTTTCTTTTCCTGTTCATAGAACAGTTAATGTTTTGCATAAAAAAAAATGTACTTTTACATTTTTGTGTCTGCAGTTCTCTGGGAATGTTTCACATACTTTAGAGGCTCAGAAAAATTATGATGTTGTTTAGCCTATGGACCAAACACATTCCAACTTTCTAAAATTGCAAAGGGATCTGTTCTTATAGAGTCCACCCAAATCAGTTCACTATGAATTGTTGAATCCAAAGTGTTTTCTTCATATTTATTATCAAATCTCAGGGATCATAAAGGCCAGTGGGAAGGTGGGATTAATTCTGTGATACCTTGGGATTTGGAGTATGCAAAGGTTGCACCACTAAAATCCCATTGAAATATTCATGTGAGTTTTGGAAGTACAAGGAATGCAGGTTCAGGTACGGCTTAACTGTGTTCGGAAATTTGTTTAACTTAAATCTGTATTTTTCCAAATTGGAATTGAAAGATGCTGACCACGGGCGATTACCCTGGTGAGGGGGCTGCGGGTGCTCGACCACCTGGGCAACAGCGATCATCACCTGCTGGAATTCACCATCCAGCGCAAGGTGGCAAAGGCCTGCAGCAACCAGAAGCCCTAGATTTCAGGAGGGCGGACTTCAGTGAGCTAAGGAGAATAGTTGGGGAGGCACTGAGGTCCTGAAGGGGAGCCAGGTGTCGAAGAAGAGTAGTCGCTCCTTAAAGAGATGATCCTTCAAACCCAAAGGGAGGTAATCCCAACACAGATCAAAGGGGGCAGGAGGGTGCAAAAGCCCCCATAGCTCACCAAAAACACACAGGAATGTCTCCTAACTAAAAGGGAGGCGTACGGGAGGGGCCATCACCAGGGAGGACTATACTGCGGTTGCTCGGGGCTGCTGGGGGCAGTCAGGAAGGCCAAGTGAGAGACGGAACTGGGACTAGCTACCCAGATCAAGGACAACGAGGAGTCCTTTTTTAAATACGTAGGGGCCAAGAAGAAGGTACCAGGTAATGTGGGGCCCCTGCAAGACATGCTAGGAAATCTGGTCATCACACCAGACAACAAAGCTAACCTATTTAACAACTTCTTTGCTTCCATTTTCCTGAGCAGGAACTGAATCA
>NW_017728907.1:3670183-3679395 GCF_001723895.1 Crocodylus porosus | reverse complement strand
GGGTCGGACTTGGTGATCTGCTCAGGTTCCTTCCAACCCTACAAACTATGAAGCTATGAAACTGTAAGATGCATGTGGTCTGTGTCCTGCACCTGTTTTTTGGGCTTGCTATATAGTTGATTCTGACTTGCTAAATCATATATGGTGGAGGGAATTGGGGAATTACTGTAGTTTGTATGAAGGAATTGCCAAAATGACCCCCCTTCCCTCCCCCCCCAAAAAAATAAAAATAAAAAGGGATTCTATTTATGGAAAATTTATAAAATTGTTATAACATTTTTCCAAGTATAGAATCTAATTCTTAGGGGTTTGCCTTGAATTCGTCCTTCCCACTGCTCCAGCATGGAAAATAAGTTGGGGGTGGGGGGTTAATAGCCCCCTTGCCTTGTCCCCCCCACTTACTGTCAGACCCTGCTCTCCCTAAGCATGTGGAAGTGAGGAATAAATTTGAAAATGCTGACTTGTGAATGACTACAGATATACTTCATTGTAGACAAATCTGCTACAGGTACCCAAAGACCCAGTTCATCCAGAACTGATGTGTTTTGCCCTTTTCCTTTTCTTTTTACAAATTCCTGCAAGCTATAGCATGTACTCTGTAAACACAGTTTTGAACAGCTTTTTATTTCACTTGTATCTAATACAAACTATGCATGATACAAGTGCTGAGCTGTGGGGCTTTAGACTACTCAGTATGTGTGTGTATACTTCAGACACCCGTTACAAAGGATCATGTGCTAATCAGCTGCCCAGCTCATGACTGAAACTGGGTGCTCTTGTTAAGAGTCCTGGGGTTCTCCAAAAAATTATATGCAGATGAGGTGCAGGGCTGCCTGGTTTGGATCTGTCATGGAGAATAGGCCATACTAATTGCATGCAACGGATTGAGAGGGGGCCTACAGAGCCTCTCGCATGCATAGATTTTGGTGATTTTTGCCAGACTTTTAAGACTGGTGAAGAAATAGAGATCATTGGAAATGCCAAAGAAAGGCACAGCTCAGTTTTTAGGAGTAAAGAGGAAGTTGAGACATGTATCCAACGTAGTGGCTCACCATGAGTTGCCAGACTCAGTGCTGAGAGCGCCTGAACACATGGTTCTGCTTAGTGGCTAGGATTCGGAACTGATTTTTGCTAATTCAGCCAGAAACACAAAATTAAAAAAAAAAAAAAAGTATTGGCTGCATTTATCTGGCTTCTACTTTCTTTGAATCATTTAATTTTAGTTGATTTATTCCTGCAAAAAAATGTCTGTTAGAATAAAGCAGCTCATATGCAGAGATGCAACTAAATCTTTTGATAGACCCTGTCCAGAACAGGACCTTGTTTTGAACTGATAAGACTTGAAAACAATCTAGTCTTTATGTATGCACGTGTAGTTGTTTGCTTTGACATTCTTTTGGGGTTTTTTTGTTAAATTTAATCATTTATATTGTTCAGCTGAAGAAAAATAAAGCCTACAATAGTGCATTAGTAAAAATTAGGAAAAAGCACTAGTATGTAAGATCACTGATTTTTTACACGAAGTTCTCAGATAAAGCTAGTTAAGACGGAGAGAGAAAAGTGGGTGGAAACTGCTGCATATGAAAGAAATGGCATACATTTCACTTTGAGAGTGGCTGCAGATTATAGTCATTGCAGGCTGCTGTCTCTATTTAAAAAATGTTAAATGGGGCAGACTGTCCATATCTGTAATTAAGTTACAAGACTGAGGGTTAAGAAGACTTTGTCCTAATTCAGAAATGATCTTTGTCTTGAGGGGTGGGGAGTGTTTGTTTGGTTTGTTGGGTTTTTTTTAAGGTGTTCACTGTTAGACTACTGGAATGAAATCCTGGCCAGATTAAAGTCAATAAGAGTCTTTTGTGATTACTTTGACTTTGGTGGGGGTCATAACTTTTTTCCCACAGGATTTCAAAAATGACTCTTTCCTGGCACTTGGAGGAGCTGAACGCACACTCTGCCTGTTGACTTCATTAGTAGTAGAGGATTTTCTCCTCATAATCAAGCTTTAGTAACCAAAACCGCTTCCCTAAAATTAGAAGCCATATCAATTTTTTCCTGATGCATTAAATGGAGACAGTGCACTCATTTTTAATATATTTAGCTTCAGAATATCACTAAAGTTTGTGAAGTTTTTCTTTTAGAATGAAAAACATACCAATCTACCAATATGTTTTTTATGCTGTTTGAAATTCTGTTGTATCTACATATCCTAGCTTCTGTTGCCTTGTAGTGCCTCCAGACTGGTCACTGCATAGATTTTTAAAGTCCACAACACATTACTTGTATTACTGTACTGCCATGAAACCCTAGTCATGGACCAGGATCCTGTTTTATGTTTTTTAATGTTGTACAAATCTAGCTTTAGGATCTCTAGGTTAAAGCAAGAGATATATCTACAGTAAAGAAATGAAATGAAGTGGTATTGGTCTTTGTGATAAGCAGTAGTTCCAGCATAGCAGCTGTGTCTAGCTGATAATGTTTTTTTTGGTAGGCATCATAGCAAAAGATTATTAAGGAAGATAATGAAATAGGTTTGCAGATATTTACAGGTATTGCCTTCCAGTTATGAGGGCAGGTGGAAGAAAGCACAAAGGTACTTGTTTGAAAAATTGAGTAGTAGGTAGGAAAGAGTCCATCACTGTTTTTTTTTTTTTTTTTTTTTTTAGAAGTGAGATGGTAGAAGGTAGAGGTAAAGTACCTTGAAAGTGAAGTTAGCTTAAAACTTAAATAGTATAGTGGCAGGTGGGAAAGGAAGGAAGGATAAAAATAAGAGGCTGGAGACAGTCGAAGGAGTACATGAAACTAGGTAATAGTTGTATTGCAAACACTTTCTGATAAGAAATTAGAAGGTTATTTGTAGAGCAGTGGAGAAATGCTAAATGTTCAAAGTGTGTGGGTATTGTGAGGGTGCTTACACATAGCATCCAGTAGTTCTCAACCTGGTTCATGCTAGGATTGTCTTCTATTTAGCAATATGGGAAGGATCTGGTGGTGGTGGCAGCTTGCCGTCTGTGTACAAGTTCTAGCTTGACAAAATATTGTAAAGGCCTAGGAAGGATTTCCAGGTATAGAGGAGAGCATAGGAATATAGCAACACTTGTATAGGTCAGAACTGTATAGTAGTTTGGAAGAAAAGAATGGTTTTTTGCAGTTATTTCTAGATAATGGCTATGACAGTTGTTTTGTCTTCAAACCTCTTGCTGAGGCAATCTTGACATGAGCTATTTCTCTTATTTGTCTGTGGACCTAAGTCACTATTTTCTATGAATTAATAAATGTAACAAATGTACTGGATACATTGCAGGAAAACCAATTTACAGGTGAAACCTATTGGTGAACTTGATATAAATTTGTATGAACTTACATTTGTGGTAGATTTTTCCGTCAACACAATATTTGAAGTTATTAGATTTAAACATTTTGTATGTACATACACATGTCTGTATTGGGTTTCAAAGGTAACCACATTTTCTTGAATATAAAATGACTGTATGTAAGATGACCTCCACAATAAATAGATTCTATGTTTGGATAATTTATAAAATTGCTATGGTATAGGGTCTAATTATGGGAGGTTTGTCTTGGGTTTGTCCCCCTTCCACTGCCTCAGCAGTGAAAATAAATCTAGGGGTTCAGGTAGCCCCCTTCCTCCTGTTCTGTGACACCCTGCTCTCCCTGAACACATGGCAGTGAAGGGCAAATTTGAAATCCCGACCTTGAAATAACACCCACAGTAATTTGTATGCAGGCAAACACAGGTACCTGTAAACTTTGTTCATTGAAAATTGATGCATTTTTTTTAACCTTTTTTGGAAACTGCTATAAGTTTTAGTACAGGTATTCCATAGACACACTTTTAAGTAGCAGAGCTATTTCAATTTACATACGGTAGAAACTATGTGTGATCTTATTCCAAAGCCAGAACGTTTATGATTTCCCATGTAGCTCATTGGGCTGGGCTCCAGCAGTCAACTTCATTTCAAGCACCTAATCTCTACAGAAGCTGTGGAGCCAGGTCAAAATAATGTGCTGGTTCCAGCTGGCAGTGACAGCCTGCTGTCATCCCATGTGCAGATCTGGGGTCCCATGTCCCTTGGGAAGAGTCCAGTGCAGCCCTCCTTTTAAAGTGTTGGGAGGATGAGGCCATGCAGGGCAGCCATGGGGGCTTCTCCTACTGCTTCCCCTACCTGGGGAGAGGCAGGCACAGCTGGAGGAGCTGTGGGAGAACGTACAGCCTCTCAGCTGTACTGACTCTCCCCAGCTGATCCAAATCTCTGAATTAGCAATGAAACAGTATTGAAACTCCAAGACAGATTCAGACCAATTGAAACAGAACAGTGATCCAGAACACCAAAGTGAATCACTGTCCTTCTGAAATGGTGATATCTGAAACAAACAAAACATAGCCATTTCGCACAGCCCTACTGGCCCAACTTGTTGCTGGTAATGGGGGCATGCATGCAGCAAACTGGGCCAGGGCTCCAAAGACCCCAGGGGAGCTGTCTGCAGCCTCCCTGACTCCTGCTGTAAGCAGTCCCACCTGGCTACCCCCCCGCCCCCCATGCTCCAAGACTGCAAGGCTTTCCACCCTTTCCTCTGCTTGCCAGTAATTTATTTTTTGCAGCGAGGTCACCATTTTTCACAGAGCCTATCCAAGTTCGCATTTTTCACCCCCCCAGAAAGTACAATCACAATTTGGGGTCCCTTTATTATAATAGTTTTTGCCCCCAGTTTTGTGTAAAAAACCTCTATAGTACATGATACACTCTTATGTAACTTTTGTTAACCCCCGAAGGCATTCAGATTGATGCATCTTATTACAGGGAAGTGTTAGTGTCCCAGTGTTTAACAAAAAAGGGGGAAATTCTCCATAATTCTTCAGCTTTTTCCCCCTCTTCTTTTATTTTTAATAAATTGATTCTATTAAAATATCTGTAGAAATGTTACTATTATGTAATAATTAGCTATTGAATTTTTATCATTTGGTAATATCTAACTTTTGATGTGTAGCATGAGTTTTTTTTCTTACTGGGTTCTCTCAGTCTGACTTACAAGGTGTGGATTTCCTTCCCCCCCCACGCATGCTAAAATTTACAATTTTTCCACTTACATAAAATTATAGAATAAAACAGAGTTTTGTGTTTAAACATAGCCATTTGACAGACGTCATCTTGCCTTTATGTGGCTGAGCTATAAAACATGCTGAAAGAAGTGGAAGGTTTGTCCATAAGGTTGGAAAAGTCAAGACGTCTTGAATTGATGCTGCTGTAAAACCACAAGCTGGCCCTGTTACACTTTGCTTTGCAGCATGGATTTTTCTCAGGACCTTTTCCCACCAAGCTAGTATTTATGACTTATTCTCTTTAATGCTAATACTTTGATCTGTAGTTTTCACTAATATTGAATTGTTAGCTCCCATATTCTAAAGAGAGATTCCTACCACAGATTTTATTTCTCTCATCATGTAAAGTAATTTTGGATTGTATGTGAACATGCTCTCTGGTTAGTCTGTATATTGTGAAATATTTATATCTTTTTCTTCAAAAAAAAGTGTGTGTGTATATACATATATTGTTTATTTTTTGTAGAAAATGTTCCAGAGGAATTGCGAGAACCATTTTACACAGACCAGTATGATCAGGAACACATTAAACCACCGGTTGTTAACTTGCTGCTATCTGCTGAACTCTACTGTCGTGCTGGGAGTCTAATTCTCAAGAGTGATGCTGCCAAACCACTTGTGGGTCATGATGCTGTTATCCAAGCCTTGGCACAGAAAGGTCTTTATGTCACTGACCAGGAGAAGTTGGTAACTGAAAGGGATCTGCACAAGAAACCCATTCAGATGGTGAGCCTTGGCATTTGTATATTTGTTCCTTGGTGTTTTCTGTTCTGAATGCTCTTAATAGCACTAAAACTTTGATTTTATGTTTTTTATCCCAGAAGTTAGATTTGTTCTCTATAGGGAAGAGACAGCTGGGAAAAAGTGAAACCAGCTCTCATTTTTAGAATGGAGAGCTGAAAGTAGAAAGGTTTACATTATTTTCCCATGTTCAAGCCACGTTTTCTTCCTAAAATTGGAATGCCTCTTGTTTTTCCTTCCCAAGTACCACATCTTTTCAGTCCTCTGTTCAACCCTCTTTCTCTTCACCTACCATTCTCTGTGTCTCTAAAATAGTTCATAATTTGGCTGCAGGGGAGAGCAGTCCCATAGATGTATTCTGCTGTAACACTGTAATATTTTTTTTAGGTGAAAGGTTATCATTTTCATCTTGAAAAACAGAATTATATGCATCTTGATATCACTTAAACAAAGCTTTACTTTTTGACCTTTTCAGAAAGTGACATTTTACTCATACTGATGTAAATGGGACTTTTGTTGTTAATGTCACTGGACCAGGACTTTAGCCAAACACTTGCTGTTCCTCAATCCTGTAAAAGTTTGTGAAACATACCTTCTAGTCTGGGAAAGGTAGTCAGTAAACTCTGCAAACAAACAACTTCATTTTTATCTCTAACTTCTGAAATGGGGAGGAGAGGGGAAGAAGAAATGTAACATTTATCATTAGCCTACTACATTCTACCTCTAAGATAGGTACATCCTGTGATCTCCACATCTAAGTAGCCCAGCACTTTTTTTTTGTGCCTGCCTATTACTGCAATATTGCATGGAAGTTTTGCCCCAGTTGGTACTCGTTGGCAACATCTGTGACTGGGTAGCATTGCCTGACCTTAGTGAGAAGATGCTCTTATGGAGTAACTGATTTGGGGAAAGGATTTATTTTTAGGGCTGCTGAGTGACTGGCATGGGCCGTAAGAGCCATTACTTAAACAAGTATGTCTTAGAGGCAGGAGGCAGCAAATTAATCTTATTTCGTATCTGCCACTGCAGCTATGTTACTTTTGGATATGTTTGAGAGGAAAGTTTCTCCTTCCCTTCCCAACTTTTCACAGTTAAATTATTGCAAAGGAAAACTAAGAATTAAGCTGATAATATCCAACATGTATATCTTGATGTCAGTATTTTTGATGTTATGGTTTTATTAAAGCTCTTCATACTGTTTTTAAAGCAAACTCTCAGCGGAATAACTAAAGCATGCAGTTAGTTATATGGTTACTTAAATATGTGTAACAGTGAACAAAGCAACAGTGAGTCTGATACTGGAGACATAGGGTATGGACAAACATGAACTTGGAGCAGCTTCAAAAGGGAAAGAGGAGCTACTGCTCAAACTGTAACAGTTGTCACACTGTAACACTTACGTGCCTCAGCCTCTAATAATACAAGTCTAGCAAAACTGCTCCCATTTTGACTGCTTCTACCAGGGTCAAAGTTGGGGTGATTCATAGAAACCCCCACCCCTTTTGAAGCTGCTCCAAATTCATATTTCTATGCTTGCCCCTTTTTATACTCTTTACTTTTTATACACTTGCCATACTAATTCAAATATAAGTTAAATTCTTCCCGTATATTGCTTTAATCTTGAAACAATTCTTAATTGATGTGAATGGTGAGAAGTAGTTTGTGTACTCCTTCTCCCAGTATATATTATACTTTCTAAAAATAAAAAATATAGTTGAATAAACAATTAAAACTTATTTGATCATAGGATTAATTTGCATATGACTGAGATTTACCATATGTTTAATTATGGTGAAGAGGAGGCTGAGGGGGGACCTGGTGGCTGCCTACAAGCTCATCAGGGAGGACCAACAGCAAATACATAGAGCCCTTTTCTCTCCAGCACCACCTGGGGTGATGAGGAACAATGGTAGTAAGCTGATGGAGAATAGGTTTAGGTTAGAGATCACACGGCACTATTTTACAGTTGGCGGGGCCAAAACCTGGAACCAGCCCCCCAGGGAAGTGGTCCTCACCCCTGCCTTGGGCAAATTCAAGAGGAGGTTGGATGATCACCTGTCTGGGGTCTTGTGAACCCAGCACTCATTCCTGCCTGTGGCAGGGGGTCAGGCTAGATGATCTGTTCAGGTTCCTCCTGACCCTAGCTACTGTGAAACTATATAGAGTAGGGGGTGGCAACCTATGGCTTGGTGCCCGGATCCACTCCACAAAGGAATTGGATCCTGTCCATGAAAATGGTATGCATCTGTGGCAAGTCTGCAGTACTGTGGTGAGAACTGCTGTTGAAGTCATGGTGGTCACGATAGACTGCTGGCCCTGCCCCTCACCACTGATCGGCTGAGAAGGCTGCCTGTCATGCAGCCCTGCCCCTCTCTGCCAATCGGTAATGATGGGTGGGGCTGCATTTTGGGTAGGTCCATAATCATGGTGGTCAAACCGCAGTCCTCATGACTGCTGGGTTGAAAGCTGCATCCAGCCCCATGGCCTAACTTTGTTTCTAAAGCAGCGTGCCATGCCTAAAAGGTTGCTGACCCCTATTATTACAGTATTCATTTATGTTGATGACTTCTCTTATGGGGAAAAAAAACAGGGTTAATCCAAGACAAGGGGGCATGTTAGTTAAACTGAAAGGCAGTGGATTTAAGACTATATACAATTAAACTGTTTCTTACATAATGCATAATTAACAAGTTACTGTGGATAGGGACTTAATTTATGATTTCATGGAAATTGCAAAATTGGGCACTGTCTGCAAAATCCAGAGGGATTTCATAAAAGTAAAAATAAATAAAATGATGGTAGTCAAGGTCAACTGGTGTTAGACCATAGAAATCTATTGATGTATTCATACCTACCCAGGGACGCCAGTGGGACACCAAGCTGTTAGACTCTGAATTTATTAATTAAGGCTCTCTAATGAATACTAGTGAAAGTCTCCACGGTCCAGATGATTCTTGGGCAAGGAATTAGCTAGTGAAGTAGCCAGACCATCTGTCAGATCCTTACTAGCCCAAACAAAACTATGGTCACGGCTAATTTAAGGATGCAAACTCAGATGTTACAACTGAAACAAATCGAATGGTTTATTGTTAAAGGTAAGTAGTAACAGGGTAACAAGGAAAACTTAATATGATCAAAAGAATACGTAATGCAATTACTGTATATCTATTGAGGACTAGAATCAGTGAATGAGTGCCTTATTGCTCTGGATACTATGGCTGTGACGAGGTGATACTGATGCTGTCAGCTCTTCAGGGAGAGTAAACCCCTTCCTTCCCTCTTTCCCTTTGGGAAGGGGTGATATTTACCAAAGTAGTGTGAGCCACTGCTTATCGCACTAAGTGCTCCC
>NW_017728907.1:3668277-3669733 GCF_001723895.1 Crocodylus porosus | reverse complement strand
CCCACTCATGTGCACTGCATATATTGCTGAGGTAAAGTCATCTGCAGTTCATCCCTTAACCTAGTTTTCACTTAAGTATGGTACAGAGGTGACCTCAAGCCTGATTTCTGCCCCTACACTGGAATGTTCTTTATTTTCTGTCTCCCTAGCATTGAGCTATGATCCAGTTGCATGGCTTAGACTGGCCGTGAAAATTCTTCATCATGCTCTTGTACTATATTTACCTGAATCCAAGTATCTTGCCTTTTTCTGTATTTATATTTTTAGCATGGTCACAATAACAGGCAGATTGGTTTTAATTTTGTGCGAAAGCATTTTGGTTCCATGGTTAAAGCCTTTTAAAAATTGCTGAGTAAATACTGTAATTTATCTGTAAAAAAGTTGTAAAACATATTTTCTACACTGGTTGCATTCTTCCAGAGTGGAAATGCTTCTATACTGTCTGGGAAGGGAGAATATTGTGTTAACTTAATCCACTGTTTTCCACCTGATTTGCCTCCTTTTCAGTGTATGCCTTCTTGTTAAATCCACACCCACTCTCTCTAGCACCATCATAGCAGGGACAATCCATGATGAAGTCTCATTTGCGAGCTATCTAATTAAAGAACTTGTAGGTTGTTCTTAAGCCTGACCTTTTAGGGAAGATGAGCAATACTGCAAGACTGCATCTCTGTATTTGATGAGTTGGTATTTGTCAAAGTAGATTTTAAATGATAATTTCACACCCTCCAGTATTAAGCAGTTTTTCTTGTTTTTTTTTTTTCTGTTATACTGTCAAAACAATACTTTGTCAGGCAGAAGACAATAGGGTCTTTGTGTGAAGTGTTGCATCCACTGTCTGTATTCCCCCTTCCAAGACAGCATGTGCTACATCTCCATTTTGCCATGTAGACCATTTCCTTGAACCCCTACTGGCTATGCAGACAAAGAAGTAGTTTCTAATCTTTTTATTTGTTTTGAGTAACTTGTCTTAGGAGCTGGCCGATGAAAAGCTTTATCAATATCTGTTTAATTCTTGATGGACTTCCAGGAGATATAGTAACTCTCCACTTTGACTTCCTTTTTCACATCCCCTGAAATTTTATTTTCTAGATCCCTCCTTTCTCTCCTATCCTTAGGGCATTTAAATGCTGATTTTTTTGACAGTTGACATTGCAAAGTCATGTCTAAAGAATATCAAATTCAATCTGTCAGTAATCTTTTTGCCATATTACAGCAGTGGTGTCAGATTCATCTAGCTCTGCGGGCAGGATGTGGGCTGCTGGGCTGGATTGAGCCATGCCAGAATTATTAGCACACGGGGTCAGTGTGGCAGGCTGCCACTCATCCAGCTCTGCATTGAGAGTTTGACACCCCTGTGCTAGCTATGTGCCATGCATGCTGTATTCCATCCTACTTGGGCTTGTGCTGTAGGCAACGCCTGGAATGGACTGGCACTGTGGGCATAGCAGGTGGC
>NW_017728907.1:3655892-3667382 GCF_001723895.1 Crocodylus porosus | reverse complement strand
TTTTTTTTTTTGATGTCTGTGGATCCCAGGCAAAAGAAGTAGAGTGCCTGCATGAGAAATGGGATTCAGTTGGGTTTATTCCTGGCTAACCCTTCTTTTGCTAGTAAGAATGGAATGAATGCCTTCAGGTGGAAATAAGGACAGTTTTTTTTGTTTGTTTGTTTTGGTTCGTTTTTTTTTAGTGGGGGCACGGGAAGTCCCCCTACCCTTTTTTCTCTTGGCAGACAGCAGGGGGTTTTAGAGAAGTAAAAGCATTATGACAAAACATGTCACACCATGTCAACACCATGTCACAATGCACTGTTTTAACAGTATATGTAAAGCTGTAATGATTAGTTATCCTGATATGGCTCTCTACAGTTCTGCTGGACCATGAAGTCAATCTCCCTGGTAAATGAAGTAGGAAATAGCTTTCAAATATAAAAGCTTGAGATGAAATAACTTTGACCTCTGTAGTATCTGGAGAGTCAGCCTTCTGCTTGCATGCTTGCTCGCTCGCTCTTTCATTGGCATGCCTTCGCATGCATACTGACTTTAACTTTTCTCTGACTAAGTAATGAAGGTAGGCTTCAGACTCCAGGATGCCTCGTGTACATGCCTGCCATTTTGGAGGGAACAAAGAATCCATCTAGGGGTGGATCGTCTGATAGTGCCTTCTTTCACCATTGTCCTAACTCAGGGGTGGGCAAAATGTGGCCCAGGAGCTGGATGCGGCCCGCCAGGCCATTGTGTCTGGCCCGTGGGGCCCCTAAAAAAATTCAGAAAATTAATATTTATCTGCCTCTGGCTGCCTATCATGTGGCCCTTGGTGGCCTGCCAAAACTCAGTAAGCAGCCCTCTGCCCAAAATAATTGCCTGCCCCGTCCTAACTGGAGCTGGGGAACTTTGGAACTGGACTCTGTATCTTGCAGGATCTTTGTTCCTTCTGCGTAGCACTTTCTTTTCCTTCTGAAGTAGGGCCAGGCCAGTAATGTTTGTTTGCTTGTTTGTTTGTTTTGTCTGCTTCCCTGAAACGACCCTTTGCACAAAAAAAATTTCAGCCCAAAAATTAGAAATGGGTTTTTTAACTTGCAAAAAAACCAAAACCAAACCAAGTTGCTTGCAGATTGAAAAATGGTTTGTTTCATTGTGTTTTTAAGATCCAGATGCATTTTCTTTGGACTCTAATTCAAATATTCATGTGCAGGTACTTAGCCCTGCACAAGGTAGTAGGATATTATGAACATTTGTTGGTAAAATAAATGTAAAAGATTAAAAAATGGAACATGTTTTGTACGTAAAACCATGTTTTTTATCTGCGTAAGGAGATGATCCTGTCTTGACCAGGACAGTTGGATGAGATGAGTAATTGATGTCCTTTTCAGCCCTATTTTTCTGTGATTCTGGCTTCAGGAAAAATAAGCAATGTGTTCATATGTTTTCTTGTGCAGCTATTTGAATACCTGAAAACCATAATATGTATCATACAGCAAAAGTATTTATAGCCTCTCCAACACTTTCAGCCTTTGTCTTGGAAAATACAGTGTAGTTACTTGACATTATTTTCAGTAACAGTGTTAAATTTTCACATGCATACTGGATCTTATGAAGTACTTCAATTTAATAAGTTGCTGTCAGCAATTCCTCAACTCAAGGACGATCTCTACCATGGCTCATTGTTGGTGATTTAAGAGTCCAATACTTGCGCCATGGACCCGTGCACAGAAGTTGCAGGTCTTTTTGCAGGGGAGAGTAGGTTGTAGGCCAGGATTTCTATACTTTCTTTCCTTCACGTTCTCTTTTCCGCTTTGAGGGCAAGACACTACCTCAAAATGGGCAGCTTCTTGGTTGAGGTTGTAGTGCCATTGAAGTCAGCTGGCAGCCAGCTCCTCCCAGTGCTTGACATTGGCATCCATTTTCTTGAGTTGTGCCTTCAGTGTGTCCTGGTAGCACTTCCTTTGGCCATTAAGAGATGTCAGGCCAGTACTAAGCTGGGAAGAGAGCACTTGTTTTGGGAGTCAAGAGTTGGGCATCCCTACCCAATGTCCAGTCAAGTGGAATAGGTATTTGAGGATCAGTGACTCAATGCTGGTAACACTGGCTTTAGCAAGGATACTGATGTTTGTGTGGTGGTCTTCCCATTTGATGTGGAAGATTTTAGGGGTGATGGTTACCCACATACCACACCTGTATGGGAGAGTGGGGAAGTTGATTACATTGTAGACCTGCATCTTGATGTCTTTGTGGAGATTGCAATGAATAAAGACACATTTTAAGCAATTTCCCAAAGGAAAAATTACTTGCATATGGGATCCTGTACTGGATCATAGAATAAAAAAAAGAGGCCTAGAAGGGACCGAAGGAGGTCATCTAATTCAGCCTCCTGTTTAAAATGGGACCATCCCTGACTAGATCATGCCAGCCAAGACTGTCTAGCTGGGTCTTAAAAACCAAAGATAGAGATTGCAAAATCTCTCTGGATAACCTGTTCCAGTGATTTACTATCCTCCTAGTGAGAGGTTTTTCCCCTAATATCTAACCTAAACTTCCCTTGCTGCAAGTTGAGACCATTGGTTTTTATTCTGTCATCTGCCACCACTGAGAGCTGTCCACCCCTGAGCTAGACTGTTATTTGGGCTGGGGGGCCACTTAAGGAGTTTTAATGAGGAGTTGAGGGCTGGAGTAGGGGGTTGCAAACCTGACCTTGGCCCTTTGTCATGGCTGTTTACACGGCATGGTGCGGGGGGTGGGAAGATGCCAGTTGATCTTGTCTGGCCCTGGGCCTATCTGTCCTGCACCCATGGCCAGGGGTGCTGAAAGGAACAGACGGGTGGGCAGGGCCTCCATGAGAGTGGCCCAGGACCCCTGCAGGCAGGGCGTGCTTGGTCAGGTGGATGGGATTGGAGCTGTGGGCAGGCAGGCAGGTGGGGCGCAGCATCTAGGAGCAGGATTGTGGGACAGTGAGTGCAGGAATAAGGGCTGGGGCAGAGCCATCTGCTCCCCGCATGTCCCTGCTACAGGCACCAGTTCCTTGGGGAGGCATTAGTAATTCAAATGAGATCCTAAGACCCAGGGGGTAGAATCTGTGAGTTTTTTGTTCTTAGAATTGTTTTAAAGAACGTAAAACCATTTGTTTCCATTCAACCATACTGTCTATGTTAAATGTGGTGCTAACTGTTACTGCTAAATTAGCAGTATGGTGCTATTAAAATTAAAAACTATTTAAAAAAGGACTTCAGGGTTTTTAAACGGACTGTGTATACAGTAGACAAAATAATCCAGTTTTACATGACTATTATATTAATACCTAGGAAAATGTATGTGCTTCTGTATGAACTGGCATACTTTTCAAGATCCAGATAGGATTTTAATGCCATTATTTGCCATTGTGCTGCAGGTTTGTCAGGTTTTTTATGAAGGCACTATAATACTGTTATAATAGTCTGTCTTCCTCCATTTAATTGCAAATTGTCTCTTCTTTAAGCGCCTTCTTTAAAGAAATTTGCCTTTGTAATCTTTTTTTCTCTCAACACTTCAGTAAACTTGATTTATCTCTTGGTGGGCAAAGATGTTAATGTCTGCATTGAAATCTCCAGTGGTATGATAACATCTTTGTGGTTTACCAACTTGGTGTACAACTTTGAACATTGTGGTACTGTTCTTTATAACCTGGCTGTTTAGACCTCTGGAGTTCAGAAAGTAACAGAAAACTGTCAGAATTTAGATCCTAATCCAGATTATGGCTCCTTTCACAGAATACTTTGGTTTGAAGTGACACTCCATCTTGCCAAAAGAATCTCACCAAAGGACTCCAGCAATTTAGTAACTGAAGGGCATATAAACTAAGTCTTACAGAGTTTTAGACGCTTCAGAATAGCCCCTAACCTAAAGAATGCATAATTTAGTTTTAGACCTGATGTGGTAAGTAAGGGTAACTCAGTAGGGAAGGAATGGTGTGAGGAAGGCTAAGAACACACAAGAATTTTTAATTACTTATTTTAAGCAGATGCACATCATGATAGGTCAGGTAATATCAGTACTTGTTTGAGTGACTCTGTTTGTATGTGGGCATCACTGCAGAAGCAAGCATATGTAAGAAGGGTTTAGAATGGGAAAATAGTGGTTTGGTGGACCAGGATCCATGTCTAGAATTGGACTTCCTAATTCTGTGGTCAGTATTTTTATCTGCTGTTTATATGCATGTTCTGAGGTGTGATTAATGTATTTTTTAGGTTGTACCTGCTTCATGTTGATTTGCTTAATTTCTGTTGTAAATGGTCTGCTTAGCACATGCTTCCTGATAGATACTCATTTAATTTGAAAAAGGTAGCAAACAGCATAATTGTGCTGCTCTTTTCGGTGTCACTTTACTAGATGAAGTGAAATTAATAGAAATCCGTACAGCTATGTTTCATGTAGTAGATGAGCATCTCAGCACACCATTCTGGGTTGACCCCTTTTGCACAGGCTGTCTGTTTTTACTTTGGTCCTTATAGCCATTGGACGCTTCCCAAGTTTAATCCACCTTTTATCACTTTAAACAGAAGATAGTACTATCAGTTGTTAGCTCTCTGCAGGCGATACATATGTTGACTCATTGGTTGTGGAATCTGTTTTGTCATCTGACATTGCTGCTTGGTTCTGATTGTGGCTTTTTTTTTTCCCAAAAACTTTTGGTTTTTGGGGTTTTTTTTTTTTTTTTTTTTTGTAGCATACTTTTATATATTGTATATTCACATGAACAGTTAGACAGTTTGGCTTAGGTTTTTGGTATATCTTTGCATTATGCTGAGGAAGATCTAAAGAGGTTTTTTGCTTTTGCTGAAGTTACAAATGTATTTTTTCAGGGTTTTTTTTGTTTGTTTACATTTTAAATGCTGTTCTGTTTTTAAGCTGCAATAAAATTGAGTAGTTGGTTCTGGCTTTCATTTGTTTTGCTTCCACTCAGAATATGCCATCATAATAATAAATAAACAAATCAAAATACTAAAAAATAGGAAACACCTTGGGGAAAGACTTAAAGAAACTAACGGCTCTTGTAATGAAAATATCTAGGAAAGATCCTCTTAATGATTATACAACCCAATTGTATCAGTTCTGCTCCTTGACATACTGTGTACACTTCAAGGATCTTTTAGCTACATGCTTATTTTAAACTAATATATATATCTTTTATTCTTTAGCTTCTGTTCAACCAAAAAGTAAAAAGTGTACTGAATTTCCATTGGGGTGTGTGTGTAGTATAGTTCAAGGGACATCACGTAAACTCTTCACAGGCAATTTGAGAAGATAATTTTGAACTTGAAAGTGAACAGAGACTGGGAGAGCCTTACCAAAATATCCCCAAAATATTTTCTGTGTTGCTTCCAAGCATAATCCCAATAACAGAATTTGAGAGGTACTATTGCACGCTGATGGGTAAAAGCAAATTAAGGTGAAAAACCTACACAGTAGGTAGCATGAACAAAGAGGTGGCTTACTGCTGCATGAACTAACCTGCCATGTGCTTGGTCTGATAGGGCTTTAAAATCTATCTATTCTCTTGCCTTTCCCTATGATGAGTGACAGAGGGAAAGGGTTTTGTGTTTTGGTTCTTAGTTGCAGATCCCTAATCAAGGCTGCTTGGCCCTTGTGCAAGTTGTCTGTGTACTGCTCAAGTAGGTTGTTGCCTATGAAAGCTTATGACTTTCTGAACCAGTTAGTCTTTAAGGTACCACCACTCTGTTCTACCTTACTGTCTTTACAGACAGTAATATGACAGGGCCGTATGATATTTAAGAACTGGGTTTATAGTGGAACTCTGGTTTATTCTAGTTCTTTGTGATATGCTCCACTCCTGTAATTCTCTGGCCAATTTGCCGCCTTACTTCTATGGCAGGGGTGCCAGCTGGCATATGTGGTAACAGCTGCTGCTATACCAGGGTTGCACTTACTATAATTTTCCCTGGAGAAGGAGAATTATACCCAAGTTAGTATCTGTTGCATTAAGGTCCTGTTGTGCTATTTACAGGTGCTCTTAATAGTGTAAGAGCAGACGGGTGACTTGCCTACAGGCTCTCCCCATGTCCTGAAGTGCCTACCATATTTTCTCAAATCCAAGACAGTGGGGGGAGGGGGGGTTGCCCCTCATTTTAACAATAGAGGGGAAGCCCCTCATCTTGCATTCAAGTAAAAGCTAAGAGGGGAGGGGGCAGACAGCTGCTGAAGTTGGAGCTGACTACAGCAGGCACTTGTCATCCCTAGCCACCTGTCCCCTGCAGTTTATGCCCCTGCCTGCCATCTTACCCATTGCCACTGCCACTTACTTACCCTCCACAATTCTGGCTTTGGCCCTGCTCTGGCCTGGGGCTTGGACCACTTGAATGCTCTGGCCCCAGGGAAGCAGCAGAGGTTGGGGGGTGTAGACACGGGTTGAGGGCAGGTGCCAGAGGGTGTAGGGACAGAGGGGAGCAAGTGCTGGGGGGGTGGCAGTAGTATGGGGGGCAGGCAGGAGGGGCCAAGTGATAATGGAAGGGGACCAGGTTCTGGAGTGTAGTACAAACACCATGGTGGGGCAAGAGCCAGGACATTGGCATCAGAGGGAGTGGGCAGTGAGGGTGGGGGGTGACTGTAGAGGAGGACAGATGGCAGGGGGCAAGGTAAGGCCACTTGACTCCCCCACTGCTGAATTGGGGAAAATAGTGACAGGGGGCAGGCGGTTGGGGAGGGGAGGGATGAATTTAAGACCACACCCCAATTGTATAAATTTGCTACACTTCTCAATATATATTTTCCATGTATAGAATCTAATTGGTGGGAGGCTGTCTTGAATGCAAGTTGTCCTGGATTTGGGTAAATACAGTAACTGCCTTTCACGTGCCATGATGGTACTTACAATCAGAGAATAGGCTCTCAATTTTGTTGGGGAGATGCTATCTTGGGGGTGTCTCTTTTCCTTTTTTTTTTTTTTTTCCTACTGCAAGGTTGTTGCTGCCTCTGGGTGTTTATCTACATCTTGGAATTACCTGGGGATTTTTTTTGTTTTTTTTCCCCGCTGTCCAGAAAAATCTCTGGCCCGATTAGCAATTCTAGCAGGGCTAGTGTCTCCTAGGTTATTCCAACCAAGGTGCCTTTCCCCACCTCTATCCAGGGTCTTCTTCAGTTACACTGAGGATTCTCCCCTCTCTGGTCTTCCTAGGCCTGCCTACCACTTCTGTCTCCATTTCCACTTGTGCAGTTTTGCAACAAGGGGCTTCCTCCCCTATCAGAGCCAGGGCATGACTGACTGCTCATCTCTGCCCAGGAGCTAGGCTTCTATATCCCCAGAATCTACCCCTTTCAGCCTTCAAGCAGTCTGTCCTAAAGGCCCAGCCCCTATTCTTACACTCACTCTCTAGTAACAGGGTAGGGTTCCCTGTTGCAATATTTTAGGGGGGGCAAAAAGGTTTAAATTAAATCCTTTTCATCTCTATTTCCAAGTCATACATGCACTTTGAAAGGCATGCAGGGTTTCAGTGCGTCTGTTTTATTCAGCAGATTAATTTTAATTCTTTTTAACGTAGTAAAACCTAACTCTTTCGTTTTACTGTAGCTGAAATGAACTGCTTGTGCTGAGCTGCAGTATAGTGTATGCTACTCAAATTTGCATCAAAATACTATAATATGCAACTTATTTTTGAAAGGCAGAATGAAGAAGAAAAGATCTTGCCTTATAGTCAGTACCTGGTAGCAACAACTTTTAAGAGCTAAGCCTGCTCATTGTTCTGCTCCCAGTGGATAGCATGCAGCATTACTACTTTTGCTCAGCAGAAGTGGAAGCAGTACAAATTGCCGTTACCATATTTTCTTGCTTATAATGCACACCCTAATTCCAGCAGCTGTTTTTTGAGGGGGAAGAATGTATTCAACAATATTCAGTATGCTTCTAGAACCTCAATTTACTATGGTTGAACCTAGACAGGTGGCAGGACATTCTTCTGTATGCACCTGAATTTTCTCATGCTCTGCAAAATGCAAATCACTTCTTTGAGACCCTCTCTTTTTTGCCATGTGGAAAGAATATTATTGGAATAGTTACTGCTACTAAGATTTAAATTTTAAAAAAATAACCCATAAATAAAACTATTAGTATACTAACAAAAAATGAAAGTTCACCTGCATTTGCACTACAAAGAACATATCTGTTCTTGCAAAGGGCAAACATAAAGATAGAAAATGACCAAAGAAACATGGTAATAACTTAAGATCTAAGCAGAAGACTAGAGGTTCTATGATGAGGGCAGTCATTTTGTATGCAGAATAATGTAATGCAGTATAAAAGCCATTTTTTGGCCTCCTATCCCGTATTCTTCCACTACGTCTCCCTTAAATACTTTTCTCTCCCTGAAAAGAGCAACCAATAATCTGCTGAAATTGAGACCCAGGTGGGGTGCAGTCATTGTGCCCCAAGAGCAGAATGACAACTGAAGAATTGCTTGAAGAAAATGGTTGGAAAATTGTGCAAAATGAGACCTGCCCCAGAGCAAAGCTGGTATTCTGGAGTAACTCAGCAAGCACAGTTTAGAACTTGACCTGCTTGGTTGTGGAACCCATAAGGTGCTAGAGGGAGACCTTGACAGCTTGTTTAGTCTCTTCCTTGATGGAGCTTTTAACATGCTCAGGATACAGTCCCTGCCCTTCATGCTGTATGAGCTCCTCTACTGGAGAAAGCTGCTTGTCTTACAGGGATTGTAAACTCTTACAGCAGGGAATATACTTCAGAGGCTCTTCTCGGGATGGGGTCTTCCTTCAAAAACTTCCCTCTGCAGTCTCCCTTCTCTTCTTAATTCGGCCTTCTCTGGAAACCCAGTGACCATACTTATTTAAGGTGCACAGAGGCTGCTATATTGGTAAATCTATGCAAGAGTGCTCATGTCTAGGTTCTTTTTATTTTCCTCATCAGTAGCTCCATAAAAGCTGTATGTGTAACTTCAGTGGTAACTGCCACAGATAGCTTGTTCAGCTTTACACATTGAAATGTTACACACGTGATGCAGATGTTTGTCTTTGGGGCCTGGAAGTTAAGTGAATTTAGCAGGTCATAATCCTAGCTCTCCTGCAGAAAATGGTTATGATCATCTGAGCCTACTGTCATCTATAGGACCCCTCTCACAGGATCAGAAAGAAGCAGCAAACAGTGAGAATTTGATGTCAGTGACTTGCACAACATTTACTGAAACTTATGTGGGACACTGAATTTAAAAAACAAAACAGAAAAAAACAGTATATATTTTGCTTTGTTTTCCCTTCCAGTTACGAGAGCTTTGATAAAAGGATATATAGGATGGGATTTACCTTTGGTTGTTCCAGACTATTTTTTAGGTGCGAGATCCTGGCTCTTCTAAAACAATGTTCTTGGATTGTTCTGCACACTACCTTAAAAAACCCTTCTGATATTTCTGTGCTGTCAGCATCAAAATGCTGTGCTTTAATATTGCAGGAGAAATCCTGCTTAACTCAATTCTGATGAATGGGGAAATGCTGAAAACACCTAATGTTTATAGTAGGCTGTGACTTTGTTAAAGGAGCAGTAGTTTCTTCCTATTATGGGAAATCATAGATTGCATTTACCCAGAGGTATGGGTCTATAATGTAAACATTGAGAGCTTCACTATGAGCACAATGTAATATGTATGCACAGCTGTAAGGGGATAAAACCATGTGTGAACATTGAAGGAGTGCAGTATTGTACTGAGTAGGCTGTAGCAGCTGCTTTATTAATTGTACAATAAAATGTTAATTTGCATTTTGCTAATTGGCATGTACATGTGGTGGTCTTCTCTTATCTGTGAACAAAGACTTACTGGTACAGCACACTAGTAAGGTAGCCAGATTTTTCTCCTACAAATTCTTGCATTAATTTATGAAAATTACAGTGAGAAAATATGGTATTTGGTTTACATTGAAGCACTGTTTTCCCCTCTAAAAAAAAAAATCAGCCACCCAAAATTGGGACACCCATATTAAGCAGAGAAGCTGAATTTTCTTCTGAGTGGGTTAGAAGAACCCTTCTTTGATTCCTGCTCCAGGGTGCAGCAGCTGTTGCATTACCATTCAGGCAGATGCAGGATTCAGTTGTCTTAATGGTTCCTTGTTCTTCACACTGCAGATGTTAATACACAATTCTCCTTCACTTAATGGTCACAGGTGTTAACGGTTCCCTTGCCCCTCTCCCAATGAGACTACCCTTTCTTGGAGCCATTTAGTTGTCTGTAGCTGCTCCTGGTCTCCTATTTTACAACCTTGGAGACTCTTCAACTTTTTTCAGAATTATACATCCACCCATGAAGACCAGCTTTCAGCAGCAGCTAGGGGTTCTAGCTTTAATTAAGCAGAAAAGGGAGGCAAGTCAGCTGAGGATTAGGGTTTGTCTGTAACTGGGGGGAAAATATTTCTTCTTTTTTTGTCTTTCAAAAATAAGGTGTGTATTTATATTCTGGTGCATGCTGTACATGAGAATATGGTAAATGTTGTCCTCATTTAGTAACGCACAAAACACAAGTGCAGTGAGTTGCACACTCATTAGTGTGAATTAGTTAAGTTTTAATACAATGTTTTGAATTTTTAGTGCTTTGAATTTTAAATACAGTAAAAATATCCATCTAAATTGAAGGTCATGGTTGGGTACTGAGGCAGGAATGGTTTCTTGGAGGATGGGCAAAATCAAGAAGCTGGTTTCCTAGGGAGCCAGGAGTCAGAATCAGAGCTAGAATTAGGAACCAAAATCAGAGTCAATATATGCTATGGGTCAAATCAGGAGCCAAAAGTTGAAACAAGAAATCTAAGAAAGCAAGGAAGCCCGTGGAGGTCAGGAGCAAGTACCTCCGTCTTTGTCCAGAAAGAGTACTGCAGACTGGGCCTAGTTTTTACAAGGCTAAAGCTGGTGGAACCTTTAAACCCTTTTCAAAAGCAATTCAACCGTAAGGGATGAACTGCCTTGATCCTCTGACTAGGATTGGTTGGGCCCAGGCCTCTAATCTGACTTCATTATTTATCCTTGACAGTACTGAAAAATTGTCAGTTACCCTGGATTTGCATTGAGTCTCCTTTTCATATAAATATAAAATATAATTACTGTATTCTCCAGAGCTGTCTTAATGATTTTAAGTAGTGATTTTCAGCATAAGAATCTTTTCAGTGACAGCAAATTTTATTGTCCTGGATTTTAAATGCATGGCACTTCTTAAATAGCTTACAAGTATTTTAAAAGATAGTTGCTTATCTTTTTGTACTAATGACTGAAGCACATCTTATCTGAGTCTTGCAGTGCTCATTGCACAGGTAGTTTTCTTCCTTCATTCAGTCCAAATGAAGACTGGTGAGGAAGCCAGAAATTTACATACCTGTCTAACTGCTGTGTGAGGACTTGGTTGATACTAGTCAAACATGATTTTGGAACATGGACTTCTTCTGTAGCGTTGAAAGTAAACCTACAGGCAAATAGTATAAAGGGAGAAACTATATGAATAATGTTACTTAAGAAGTTAGTTGGAA
>NW_017728907.1:3654417-3655792 GCF_001723895.1 Crocodylus porosus | reverse complement strand
AGTTCTAAACGTATATAGAGATAAAGAAGAGATTAAATGATGGATTAGATCAAGTTTAGGGGATCAAATACTTTAATATTAAAAGATCATTCCTGAATCCAGTATCCTACTATGAAACCACAAAAGTCAGTTTATCACTGCAAACGAATCAAGGCACAGAACTAATTAGTGAGCAGTACAGACAGATGAAACTACATTGCAAAAGTAACATTTTAAACTGCCAGCTATACAATGTACTAGAAATGGTGTATATCAGTACATAGTTTCAGATAGAGCTGAAAACTAACTAGAGGGCATTTAATCTGCATTATCAACAGCATCCAGAGCTTTTTTGGTGTCAGTAACGGAGTGATATCCCTTCCCTTTGAAAGTATGCTCCTGAGAAGTGACTTTTAAGGACCTGATTTTTTTTAACATGGTTTATTTTCACCTATTCAAAGCTCTTTCCAAAGGGAAAAAAATGCAAGAATGGCAAATACGGTTTTTCATTCTCATATTGGACCACATTTCTGGTCCAACACTGTCAACTTGGTTTTTTGTTTTGTTTTGTTTTTTTATACCTGGGGATTAAAATCATTACTATGTCAGGCTATCCAGTTGTGAAGTGGGGCCCTGTCACCAAACAGTAAAACTATGACTTTTGTTATACATAAACTTAAACAAAGACAACCACCATCTCCTATCAAAACCCACCCAAAACAAGAGGCTCTTCAACTTGTCTTTGGCTAAGCAGTCCATATTTCCATAAAAGGAAATATATTGGAAAAAGCAGAGTACGTTCTTTTAAATTTGTATGATATTTTCATTTGTATAGATGACAAAGTTGAGTCTTTCTGTAACTTTGTTATATGTTAAATATAATTGTTTTAGTACAGAGAGAATCAAGTCCAGCAGTCTTTCCAAAATTTGGAAAAGAGATCTTAGCCGCAGTTCTTGCCTTGGCTCAGGTATCGGAATCTTTGGTGCACCCCTGCCTTCCCAATATCCTGAAAAACAGATGGCAGCAAGTCTAAATAGGAGAAAAATGCCTGCAATTTCTTGGACAGACACAGGCTGAAAAAGTCATGCTTAGTGTATAGACAGAGTCTTCCAAAAATTGCATAAGTAATTCTTGCTTATGACTGCATTCTTTATAAGACATTATGTTGTGTGAAACATGACCTTCTTGTATTATAAAGTTAGTTTTTCTTCATGTAAATTCATAAATGCTAAACCAAATGGTGTATTTTATGCATTCCAGAGTCTCACATTAATAGTTTTGTTGTTTTGGCTTTTATAAGGAAATGTCAGCTGACAGTGGTCATCTTATACCTGCTAGCTGACATTTCCTTATAAATCCATTAAACAATGGTATGATGAAAAATTGCAAAAAAAG
>NW_017728907.1:3652137-3654317 GCF_001723895.1 Crocodylus porosus | reverse complement strand
TTTTTTTTTTTTTTTTTGGAATGGGGGGTTGTTTTTTGTTTTTCACTAAAATCTAAACACATTGTAGTTGATGGTATTATAAGAACGCTAACCTTAGAATTTCTCTTCTCTGGTTACAGGGGTGTAGGTTGTTCATCTCTGGTTATGAATCCAACCCATTCTGAATCCTTGTCAGAAAACAAGTTTGTAATATTTAAAAACATAATGCGTTTAGCCACTGACAGACTAAATATTTCAGAATGTTTGGATTGAACACTTTCTCTGGGAATTTTCCTACCAGCAGCTTCCTCTTGCTTCAAAAGGAAGGTGCTGTATATAAGCTGCAAGTGGCACAGGGAAGGGATAGACAGCCAGGGTAGATACAAAATCAACTATTTTAAAAAATGGATTTTTATTTCAATTAGATTTTTTTAATTTAATTTTTTGTTGCTTTAAAAAAAAATAGTTTTAAGTTAAGAAATGATAAAACTCAAAAGAGATCGTCATGGAATAGGGGATTACAACCTAATTACATACCGTTTGAGATGATATATTTATGTAACCTTTTTAGAAAAGTTTTTTACAAATAGGTCACAACAGGCCATGGACTAAGTCAGGGGCCCAGTCGTATGGGGTTCCCAGAGGCTCCTTTATAGGTTAGCGAGGAATAAAGAAAACCACCCTACCTAACGGGACTCAGTGTTCAGTCTAGAAGAGTGGTCGCCAACCTTTTCTTACGTAGGAGATCACTTTTGTTTTAATTAAAAAGCAACCCAAGGTCTTCCATGCCTTCCCCCCCCCCCTTCCCCTGCCCAGCAGGTCAGTCTGTGAGGACGGAAGGGGGTACAGATCAAGATGGAGGGAGAAAAAATGATTTGGGGGTGCACCTCCCCAGCAGGTAAGCCTCTGTGGGGGGAGGGACAGGGAGAAGTTAAATGAATAAAAGATGTCAAACAACAAGAATGAACTTTGTGGAAAATTTATTAAATGGAGGCTTCCTGGCCAGTGATTTTTAAATTTTTGACTTAACATTGATTTTTATTTAAATCAAATATACCCTGAAGACAGCACAGTGGCAGATGGGGCAGAAAGCAGTAGCAAATGGAACTAGGAACACAAAAAGAAGAAAGCATCAGGCTGGGTAGGGGAAGTGACACTTGGGGAACATGCAGGGCTAATTTGTGGCACACCTGTCATAAAGGCTGGCTGTCGGTGATCTAAAATTTCATGCCAACAATATTGGATAAGGAGAGGTAGGTAGGTCATTAACCATTTGGCACTTGAAGTTTCCAGGAAATGATGGAAGCATAGGTTTTAATCTTTAGCCACTTTCTTCTGGTACACCTACTATATAATTCATGCTATAAACTTTGTAAGCGTTGTAATGATTAACATGCAGTGAAAGCAGTAGAGTAATATTTGTGTGCGCATAGGCCAGGGGCAGGCAAAATATGGCCCATGGGCTGGTTCTGGCCCTCCAGGCCTTTCTAGCCAGCCTGTGGGAACCTTAAAAAATTTAGAACATGAATATTTATGTGCCCCTGGCTGTCTGTCAAAAATGACAGGAGCCAGAGGCAGTAGGAGTCAGGGGAAACCAGCAGCAGAACTAAACAGCCGCAGCAGCCCAGCCACTGCCTAGCAGGGGCTTCTGGCCTGGGGCTGCTCCTGCCTCCCTGTGCCAGAGGGAAATATAGATAAGGAGGGGAGGGGAGGGGAGGCAGGGGGGGACTGTGGGTGATCTCCCAAGTTCTCAAGGCTGGCTAGGTTGGCTCCTGCAGTCCTGGTGCTGCAGTTGGGAACAATGTGGTGCTGGAGGGGTGGGCAGGCAGGGTGGGAGGCAGGGGGGAAGCGGGATAATGGCAGCAGCAGAAGGGGGGGAGTAGGGAAATGGCACCAGCAGATTGTGGTGGGGAGGGAGAAGGGGCAGCAAACAGGCTTACAAAATGCAGCAACAGCTGGGTGGGACAGCACTGAGAGGACCCAGATCAGGGTGGCAGGAGTGTGGGAACTGGACGTCTCTGCTCGAGCAGGGAGAGGGAGCCAACCCAGTGCCATAGCGCCCCTAGCAGCCTGGGCCCCACACTCCTGCCACCCTGCTCTGGGCCCCACTAGTGCTGGCCCCAGGGCACTGGCCCAAGCCCTGTGTTCCTGCCTAGCTTTCGTTGTGCTCTGCGCACCTGCTCACTGGCCCTTCCTCCCGC
>NW_017728907.1:3648058-3651582 GCF_001723895.1 Crocodylus porosus | reverse complement strand
CTGCCAAGGGGCAGGACTACCCATGCAGCTCTCAGTGACTTGCCACAACTTGGTAAGCGGCCTTCCACCCGAAATACTTGCCCGTCCCTGACATAGGCACTGACTTTAACTTATTTTAGCATGGCAAGGCCCTTATTTGTATTGTTAACTCAAAGTTTTAATTTGTTTTCTTTTTTGAAATAAGTTTTAAAATTTCTATTTAGAATGTTTTAATTGCTTTTTTCACCCCTGTTCCTGTTGTTGTTCATTTTTCTCCTTGATTTAGAATGAGACAATAGGAAGATAGTGTCAACTGAACTTTGTTTGAAGTTGATAGGCATCTTCATACAGATTTTAATATAAAACCTGGTACCTTGTATGTGCAATTGGACCTGTAGTTTGCACTGTAGCTGTTTGAACAGACAATTTTCATGGCAATGTATCCACTTAGATTGAGTTCTTCAGAATGTAGTTTGTTGATATTTCACAAAAAAACCGATACGAATAGGAGACCAGTTTTAGGGGTAGCAGGCATTCGCACATTTTTGGGTAATTTTTGAGAGTAGTTGAAGACTGGCCACTCTCACAACCTTATTGGGAGTCTGTCACCATTTCTAGTATTTTTATCAAAGCCCAAGCTCCTGGGAGTGTGCACCTGGGAACATAAGCATCTCAATTCATTTTTATTAAAAAAGGTTAATAGCTGTCATAGTTGCAACAAGAAATTTTAGCCCGTGAGCCTTAGAACCTGAAAAACTGATAAGAAACCCAAAAACATTCACTCCTAAACTTGGTTTAAAAATCTTGATCATTTTATAATGTCGTTATTTTTGCAGAGCTTGACTTATGATTGTTGAACAGCCTGGGGTTGGCAATACTTTTAAATCTGAACAGTATTTTGAACTTGGTGCTCAGTATTAACAGGACATAGACCCAAAGTTTTCTTAATTATCTTGATCCTTTAATTCTAGTTATAAAACAGTAGTATTCTAGAACAACCTTGGATCAAATGCATCCTCTAAGTCTTGTGATATAATAAATACTTTTAAAGTTCCCATAGTGTGATTCCAGAATAATTGGATAAATGTTAGCAATTCTTGTAGTATACTTCTCTAATATTATTTTGATAAGGGAAATAATACATTTCCAAAGAATAAAAGTATAAAGCTGTCTGAGCGCAGAAATGCACTCTCATAATTTCTAACTTTTTTTTTTTACCAAATAAAAAAACCCCAAAACCCTTACTTCTGGATGTTAAGAAATAGTGTCTCTTTCAGTGCATGCATGTGAGTACAGAAAGCTGGGGGGGTGACTTGTATAAACAAGGTGGGGGCAACTTGAGGCTAAAGTGAGTCTGTACGTTGTAGTAGCAGTTTTCTGACAATTTTCACACTGGTTTGTGGGAGCAGATTTAGGCAGTTGAGATGTACGTGAGCTGAGGAGATCTAGTTTCAGTTTGATCAGTGGAAAGGCCAGAAGAAGAAAGTATAAAAAGTGAATGACTGAGGTGGAACTTTTGTGAGTAGCTGCATAAAATTAGTTTTTGTTGTCCATTGCTTTTCATGTGTAAATGAACATAATGGAATCCCACTACGCTAAGCTGCTAAAAGTGTGTGTGGTGGTGGGGGGAACAAGAAATAGAAAACAAGACAATTTGCTTGTGACTTTCTTATGAAGAAAGAAGAGGGATGGAAAGAAATTCCAATGTTATAGTGTGAAAGCTGCTACCCAGTAAATCTGTTCCTAAAACTGTATTAAAAACTAGCACAGAATGAACAAGCAGGCTTGAATAAGCAACCACATCAGTCAGATAAGCACTTTTAATCACTGCCAGATCATTCAGCTTGTCTGTGGCTCTCCCCAGTTCATTCTTGCTATTGGTCAGAGATCTGGAATCTTATCTTCTCAGTCGGGAAGCTTATGCATTTTGGAAAAGTTCCCTTTTGAAGAGCAAAAATAGCACCATGCTGTTAGTGGCAGTCTCTTTGTATACTTTAAGCATTCTGTCCCCTTTGGGAGACCATGATGATAAAGCTGCCCAAATTTTTCCCAGAATGCACTGAAAAAGTAAATGCAGTTGTGGTGTGCCCATACATAATCCACATATGTATGTTATATGGGGAAAAAATAGCTACTGATTTGTATAAATACAATTCTGCCTGTATTGTACATAAGACTTTAGGGTAGAAAATTGTTTGAGGGAGTGATCCAAAACTCCTTTTAACCTTTCATGAGAGAGAGAGACTGGTATGTGTTTGTTTTTTATGCAAATCTGCTACTTTATGTTAAAAAAAATACATGGCAACAAAATGGTGATACTTAAATTTATAAAGGTAGAAGGTGAAGAGAGTGCCTTACTCTGTGTTTTGAAAAATTCATTTTCAAACAGGGCGGTCATTTTCATGTATTGAGACTCCTTTTATTTTCATAAAGGTATAAGTTAACTTGCCCCTTGTGATTTTTTTTTTTTTTTTTTTTTTTTTTAGGTCTCTTTTAGACTGGAGGCACTCCTGGATAGACTTGCTGCATCCCTTGGAAAGTGCCATCTTTTAGTTTTCACTCCTTCTGTAGTAAAAAATTATAATAGAGCAATTCTGTTGCAGGGAACTTGGAAAGATCACAGTGATGGATTTCTATTTGAAATCTCTGGACTTATCTTGTGAATTAGGTTTGCAGACCTAATAATGCCACAGCACCCTGGTTGAGAATCACCAACCTAGTCCTATGTCCTGATTTTAACATGGGCAGTTGGAATTTACTAAATAGGTCTTCTATTAAAGCAGGTCTCTTTTATAAAACCTCCAATCTTGATTTCAAAATTGCCAGTGATTTGAGAATCTACTGTATCCCTTGCTCAATTGTTCTGAAGGCTAAGTACACTAACTTAAAAATCTCACCTGAATTTATCTAGCTCAGTGATTCTTAACTGGGGTTTGGGTACATAGAGTGACATGAACACCTTGTAAGAGTGCTGTGGCATGGGTGCCACTGCTGCAGTTGGCAGGTGGAATTTCCCAGGCACACCTCTGTTTCTGGGAGGAGCATTCGGGTGAAGGCTGGACCAGAAAGGGCTGTAACAAAAGTAGGTGTTTCTGCCTGCTCTAGGCTTATCTGATTGTGCATGAGGCACATGGTGTACTTCTACCTGGCTGTGATGTTGATGGCAGCAGCAACCCAGTGGACAACCACTGAGGTAAGCTGAGGCAACATGACAATGATTCTCAAGCAGGGTGCCACTGCATTTCAATGTTATTCAGAGCACCCTGAAACGACAAAGGTTGAGAACCAATAGCTAAGGATCAGCATCCAGCTATAAGAATTTGTTTACCTTTTTGCTCAGTTGAATAAACTAATCAGTAAAGTGTTGTGTCCTGCTTTAATCAAGTACCCCTTTTAATGCTGTTTTTGTAAACAAAATAAAATGGAGTTCTAGGAGTGTCTCCCTTTTAAGGCATGTTTTCATAGATTCATAGATGCTAGGGTCGGAAGGGACCTCAATGGATCATCGAGTCCGACCCCCTGCATAAGCAGGAAAGAGTGCTGGG
>NW_017728907.1:3625700-3638314 GCF_001723895.1 Crocodylus porosus | reverse complement strand
CGTCCGTTCACTGGTAGGATGGAAGAGAATACCACCTGTGCACCAAATTTTCCTACTTTTAATCACTTTAATGACTCTCCTGTGAAAGGTCTCCTGTTATTGATACCTCTTACCAAAGCCTGCCCTGGCTTTGTTGTAGATCTGAAGGAGAGAAGCAGAATGATTTCTGCAGAGAGGCACAAGAGTCATGTCTGGGTTCATTAAAAGGCTTCTTTGGCCCAGCTGTTTAATTTCTGTATTTGAGAAGAAAAATTAGAAAAGTAAAATTTTCTTAACTTGTAGAGGTGTTTTAAAGATAAAGCCAATTTAAGTTTTGTGAAGAGCTACATAAAAGTACAAGGACAATGAGAAATATAACTTATTGTTAACTGTCCTATTTTTTTTCTGGGTATTTGAATTCAAAAGAGGGTTTTTTTTCAACTTACCATCTTCAGAACACAGTGTCCCCGTAGTCTCTGCGACCCTTGTTTCTTGGTGGGTGAAAAAGCTTCTGGATTGAAAATAGTTGCAATATAAGGCCATTCATTCTGAAAGTGTGGCATACTTTCCAACTACAACTATAATTTGTCTCTCTACACAGTTTGAAACCTTCATGCTATTGGATGGCTGGACAGCATATCCTTTTGAAATTCCACTTTGCAGAGCTTAGTCAGTGTTGGCACGTTAACTTGTGACTCACTGAGACATTCCCATACAATACTGCTTTCTTTCCTCACTCATTCTAGAATTAAAGGCTAAAAATGTAGGACCTGAAGAAATAGGGAAAAAATTATGTGTTTAAACAGTTACTGACCAATCAACGCACACAAGCATTAGATAAGAGATTACCCTGAGCTGCATGTTTTTTAAAGGAAACAGAACTTTTAAAAACAGACTTGAGATGTTTGACTCTTGAAGATCAAATCTAGTTCATTATGTAGTTCATCCTTACCTTACACCATCATAGTTTTTAGTGGGAAAAAGGAAGTGAAGAAAAATCTTAAGACCATACCATTTTAGTAGTTACAATGCTAAGTTTATATCTAAAAGGGAACGGTATATAAAACCATTCCTTTTCATTTTTAAAGAGGAATAGGTATTGCTCTTTCTAATGTTACAAACAGTAATTAACTTGTAATGGTTATCTGCCAGTTTAAAAGGTTATTTAAAATTCTACCTTTTCCCTTTCTTTTTCTTCCTTTCCCACCACCCTCCTCCCCCATCTACTTTGTTCCATCATTTGTTCCTACCCTTGCCTGCCAATTTGTCTCATGATCACCTCCCCAGTTTTTTTTGCATCGCACTCACTTCCACCCTCATATTACCAAATAGTTAAGTGTACCACAATGTCAAATATTTTTAAAGGCAGTAAGTACAGATTTGAGGATTTGGAGAAACACTGTAGCAGTAAACAGCCTACCTAAATCCCCTTCCTTGAGTCAATTGCTGATTAGCAAATGTGCTAAGACACTAGGACTGTTACTCCTACTCCATAAAAATTTACCAAAGGATGACTAATGACCTCAGATGTTTAAGATTTAATATTTGTCAGCTATATCATCCAAATGAACCACTCCCAATGGGCTAGCCTGAGTGTTGCTTCAGTATTCAGTTAGAGGTGAGAGAGCTACTAACTGAAACACCAACAGACCTTTCTGCAGCATCAAAATTTTCTGTAGAAGTCTCAACTCCAAGTACTGACCAGATCTCATGTTAAATTGGAGTTGATGGGGTCACATTCCAAGTCTAAAGGTGTTTCTGATACTTGAAAGAGAATACTATTTTGTGCAGTTGTAAAGAGCAGCATTGCTTATTGTAGAGCAAGGGTGCTCAGTTCCTGTCCTGTGGGCCAGGTCTGGCCCCTGATACAAGTCATCTGGCCTGTGGGTCCCTCCCACAAATTAAAAAATTTGGCGGAGGAGGTGTGAAGGTGGGAGTGGTGGTGGCACCCTTGCCTTGCTGCTAAGTTTCTGGACCCAGGGTGGGAGCCCCATGGGCTAGAGAGCGTGGTCTTGCATGTTGGCCCAGGACCTGATCCTAGCAGGTGGGCAGGGTTGTATCATCCATCTGGCTTGTGGGGCCAGATGATTTAGCACCACTAGGGTAGAGCAAAAATGCCTGCAGCAGTTTCTCTGAATGTAATGAATTGTTGGGGAAGTAAGAGGAGGGAATGGTTCCTGTCCTTGGGGACTTGGACCAGATAAACTTTAAGCACAAATTGCGTAGCTTAAAGCTCAGTCGCTCTGAATTACTTTTTCAGTTTTGAAAGCATGATTGATGCGTAATAACCAGTCAGCTATAACCTGGGATAAATGAGTGATTCTTTTTAAATGACACTGTACAGGTTTCCCTCAATTTACATGGGTTCAGTTTATGCGAATTTGCTGTTATGCAGTGACCCTTTTGTAACCGAAATTCGTTGTATGTGAGTTAAATTCGCATATATATGATTGGCATAGACCTGGAAAATGCTGCATAAAATATTTGCATAAAGCGAACCTACTTTATAATGTAAGAAATAGGGATAGGTTCCCCTGTTGGCTGCTCCCGGGGCCAGCTGGCATGAGTGCAGATAAGTGGAGCCCTGGGTGGTGCAGGATGTGGTACACACCCCAGCCCTGGCTGTAGCAGCCCCGGGAGCTGCTGGCACCAGCTGCCAGGAGCCACTGGGCTGCACTGTGCCTTGAACCTCCCCAGGGCTCTGCCTGTCCCCACTCACCCCAGCTACTGCTGCAGCTGTCCCGGGAGCGGCCAGTGCCAGCTCCCTGTAGCCGCTGGGCTGCACCATGCCCTGGTGCAGGCAGTTGGTGCCGGCAGCTCCTAGGGCTGGGTTGGAGACGGGCAGAACTCTGGCAAGAGCCTGGAGCCCCCTGAGCCTGCAGCAGCTGCTGGCCCCAACCTGGTCTTGTCTGGCTGCAGGCAGCTGCCAGCCCCTGCTGCAGCCCTGGGAGTGGTGGATACCACGTGCTTGCAGCTGCTGGGCTCTGCTGCGCCAGGGGAGTTGGGGCACAGTGCCCTGGTGGAAGTGGAGTCCTGGGGGGTTTGGAGCATGACGCAACTCCCTGCAGTGGGACAAGACCAGGCTGGGGCTGGCGGCTCCTGTAGGCTTGGGCTTCAGGCTCTTCCTGGCGCTCTGCCTGTCTCCACCCCAGCTCTGGCTGCAGCAGCCCTGGGAGCTGCCAGCACCAACTGCCTACACCAGGGCACCATGCAGCCCAGTGGCTACAGGGAACAGGCATTGGCTGCTCCCGGGACAGCTGCAGCAGGAGCTGGGTTGAGTGGGGACGGGCAGAGCCTTGATGGGGTTTGAGGCACGGTGCAACCCAGTGGCTGCCGGCAGCTCCCGGGGCCACTGTGACCAGGACTGGGGTGAGTGCTGTGCTCTGCACTGCCTGCGGCTCTGCTTGTCTGCGTTCACCCCAGCTGGCCCCAGGAGCAGATGACAGGAGAACCTATCTCTATTTCTTATATTATAAAATAGGTTCGCTTTATGCTAATTTGATTTATGTGGCATTCGCCAGGAATGCACGTACCACAAAAATTGAGGGAATCCTGTATTGTAACTTACTTTTTGTGTATCAACTGCATTACTGCTTTTCATGCAAGGTATTTTTGGTTAGATTTTTAACAATACTCACTTTAGCTGCAATTGGCTTGTATAAATTGGAAAAAAAAATAAATAATACCTCAGGCCAGGTACAAAAGTTGTATTTCTGCATGGCAGGCATGCAGAAAGTGCTCTATAGCTGTAACCAAACAGACTATCAAAGCACATAGAGCAGTCTAAAAGTGGTGGATCCTGCCCCTGGGTGGATGTAGTATCAAACTTTAGCACAGGGAATTGTGCATAGAAAAATTCAAAATTATGCACGGTAAACTACAGACTTATGCGCAGAGTCCTGGGGGCTGCATGTGGCCACATGGAGCTGACCCAGCCTAGCCCACTGGCACATACCTTCAGACCAGAGGAGGCTGGCTCTGTGCTAGCACATGGGGCTTGCAACACTGCACGAGGGAGCTGTGTGGCACTGGCCTGGGCCAGGCCAGCTCCGTGCCTCCACAAGGGGCTTCCCACTGCAGTGCTGGAAGCCTCATGTGGAGGTGCAGAGCCTGTCTGGCGCAATGGCACGCAGACCAGGAGTTGCGTGTCACAGGCCCAGGTGGGCTTCATGGCTCTGTGTGTGTCTTCCTGCTTGAGCTGGCCTGGCCTGCAGTGTCGCAAGCCCCATATGCCAGATGGTTTGGGTTGAAGTCATGGGCCAGTTCCATGCCACCATGTATAGCCCCTGGGACTCAGCCAGAGCCATGCCTCCCCAGGGGCTTCTGATTGCTGAGGACTTGAATACCCTGAGTTTCTGTTACTGCTGCTGCACGGCAGCAGAGGCTGTGCACCATTGGGGGTGGGGAGGCATGTGGTGGAGAGAACTGCACCCCACACACTGCAATACACATCCCCTCCTGCTGCAAGCAGGAGATCCTTTCCCCACTCACCAGCTTTCTAGTAGCATACCACCTTCCTTAGTACCTCCACATGGGTCTCCCAGCTGCTGTGCTGGGAGTCCCATGGAAGTGGAGGCACAGAGCCCACCCATGTTAAATCATGCAGTTGTGTGGTTATATGTTTTATGCGCAAAATTGTGCAGGTACCTATAATTCCCCCAGGGTGTAACTGCAGGTTAGATCACTGTAACAAACATCTGTCTAACATCCTATAACTAATGGTAGGTTGCATTTTGCCGACATCCCATGAAACACTGCAGCACCCTGCTAACGCTCCCTCATGGGGTGGTGATCTAGGCCAGCGCTAGTTTCCTTTGCCCCAGCTTTGGGCAGGCCCTGCCCCCAGGCTGTCACTGACAAGAGTCAGCGAAGCCTGTGTTTTTAGGTCCCCCACATGTTTTTTGTTCCCTCCAGCCAGTTATGAACCACTGTCTGGTGTTACTGCTCAGTGTGTGAATTCCATCCACTGCGTCTAGGCATTTGTAAAGATTGCAGCTTTTAAGTGCTGTGCTGTTTGCTGAACACTGCCTTCACACAGGGGGCTGTCCAAGATGTTCTTTTTGTACAGTGTTATTCTGAAGTGTCCATAGCCAGATCTCAGTTTGTGCAGCTTGAGCTATGTTTCTCTGTCAAGGTTGTGCCCAATGGGGAACTCATTTGGGGTTGGTATAAAACTCTGTAGAATAGATTTCAGACCAGAATACTTTCAATGATCATTTAATTTCCATTTGCTCCACCTTTTATCTAAAGTTAGTCTAACACTGACTGTTTACACCCCAAGGTACTCAAGGAGCTGGTGAGCATCATAGCTTCTGGCACGGACCTTTGAGAACTCCTGGCGCTCTGGTGAAGTGCCCAAAGATTGGAAGATGGCCAGTGTGGTGCCTATCTTCAAGGAAGGGTGAAAAGTAGATCCGGCAAACTACAGGCCCATTAGCCTGACCTTTATTCTGGGGAAAGTCTTGGAAAAGATTATCAAAGAGGCCGTCCTTAACAGACTAGCTGACGGCAATATCCTGAGGGATACCCAGCATGGGTTTGTTGCGGGTAGGTCTTGCTTGACCAATCTCATTTCCTTTTATGACCAGGTGACCTATCACCTGGACAAGGGGGAAGAGATTGATGTCACTTATCTTGACTTCAAAAAAGCCTTTAATCTGATATCTTATGATCACCTCTTGGCAAAACTGGCTGACTGCAGCCTTGACCTCACCGTGATCCTCTGGCTGGTGAATTGGCTCCGTGGTAGGACCCAGAGGGAGGTGGTTGATGGAACCCAGTAGTCTTGGTGTGTGGTCACCAGTGGGGTCCCTCAAGGCTCTGTCCTAGGGGCTGTATTGTTTAACATCTTCATCAATGATGTGGACGTTGGTGTCAGAAGCAGGCTGGCTGCATTTGCTGACGACACCAAACTCTGGGGTAAAGCATCCACACATGAGGATAGAAGGGTGATCCACACAGATCTTGACAGGCTTATGAAGTTGGTGGACGAGAACCTGATGGTGTACAACACCAGAAAGTGCAAGGTTCTCCACCTTGGGAGGAAAAACCTGCAGCATGCTTATAGGCTCGGCAGTGCTATGCTGGTTAGCACTACAGATTAAAGGGACTTGGGGATCATGATTAACCGCAAGATGAAAATGAGCCTTCAATGTGATGCTGCAGCTAGTAAAGCGAGCAAAACGCTGGCTTGCATCCATAGATGCTTCTCAAGCAAATCCCAGGACATCATTCTCCCCTTGTACTCGGCCTTGGTGAGGCCTCAGCTGGAGTATTGCATCCAGTTTTGGCTCCTCAATTTAAAAAGGATGTGGAGAAGCTTGAGAGAGTCCAGAGAAGAGCCACGTACGTGATCAGAGGTCAGGAAAACAGAGCTCATGATGATAGGCTGAGAGCCATGGGACTCTTTAGCCTGGAAAAGCGCAGGCTCAGGGGTGATCTGATGGCCATCTATAAGTTGATCGGGGTGACCACCGGTATCTGGGGGAATGTTTGTTCACCAGAGCTCCCTAGGGGATGACTAGGTCACACAGTTATAAACTACTACAAGACCGTTTCAGGCTGGACACAAGGAAGAATTTCTTTACTGTCTGAGCCCCCAAGGTCTGGAACAGCCTGCCATCGGAGGTGGTTCAAGCACCTACATTGAACACCTTCAAGAGCAAATTGGATGCTTGTCTTGCTGGGATCCTGTGACTCCAGCTGACTTCCTGCCCTTTGGGCGGGGGGCTGGACTCGATGATCTTCCGAGGTCTCTTCCAGCCCTAATGTCTATGAATCTCTGAATCCCTGCTGACTTCCTGCCTGTGGGGCAGGGGGCTGGATTCTATGATCCTCTGGGGTCCCTTCCAGCCCGAATGTCTTTGAAATCTGTAAACACTCATGGCTGCCTGCCAGGCCCTCCACAAACCCAGAAACCTGGCAGCAGAGCAGGAGTTGGGGTCTGTCATCTTATGTCATTTGGTCTGATGCCCTGCAGTGCAGGGAAGACATCTGTGTATGTGCAAGTTGTGCACTGTTAATTACAGTGTTGAGCTTTTTAGTGAAACAGCTTCTGGGCCACACATGAGCACAGTTATCTGTTGGGGAGCATACCATTGCAAGCGCAGTGGTTCTGTTCACTTTGAAGTTGACACACCATGTTGTGCTGACTTAATGCCTTAAGGCAGATACGTGTGCAGACTTGAATGTTGAACTTCTGTATGCAACTTTTATAGCTGAGGGAACAGTCTAATGCGACTCTTTGGTAAGTTGGGGTACACTGAGGGGGAAGGCTGTGGTTGCCTGCTCTGATATACAGTATGCCATTAGCTAGGGATGTAAATATTGTTTAAAAACAGTATCCATTTAACCTCCTCCAGTTCTCTCAGTTAAATGGTTAACCGATAGCTCATACCTAGTTTAATGACCTCCAGCAGAAATTACCTTGGTCTCAGCCCTTTTATCTTCACCTTGCACTCATGACTCTGCGGGCCCCAGGCCACTGGAGGGCAGCTGTGGGCAGGGGGTGATTGGCATAACTGAGCCACTAGGAGACGCTGCCCAGCTTCAGAGCTGCGGCTACCCCTTGTCCCCAGACGCAGGGGCTGGAGCTACAAATGGAACCAGGGCTGTGGCCCTCTCCCTCCCTGCAGTGGCTGGATCTGGGCACAGGAGAGGCTGGGCCTCCCACAGGATTCAGGTGGGGCCTTTCCACCATAGCAGCAGGACTCCCAGACATATGATGGGACTACCTTTCTCCCTGAAGCAGTAGGGCCTGGTCAGGGCAATGGACTCCTTGCACCTCTCCTTGTGCTTGTGCCACTGAAGCCCAGACCTAGAAGGCTCTTTGGTACTGCCCAGCCTGGCCCTCCCCAACTTGCCCTGGGGAAAGGAGGTGGGAGAGTTCAGTTCTAGCAGTGGTGTCTGTTGGGCACTCTGCATCCTTCTCCCTTCCCTCTGGTGCTGGGGCTGCACAGAGCTAGGCCCAGCCCTGAGGTAGGGCTTGACATGTGGCTGGCTGAGCCCAAGGAGGTACTGCAACAGCTGGAACAGACAGCACTGGGTCTAAGACTGGGGTAGGCAAAATGCAGCCCATGGGTGAGATCCGGACTGCCAGGCCATTCTATCTGCTTCGTGGGGCCTATAGAAGATTTAGAAAACTATCTATACCTGGCTGCTTGTCAAAGATGACAAGACATCAGTTGCAGCAGGACCCAGTGGCAGCAGTAGCAAAGCCCACCTAGCCCAGCCCCCACCCCAGCCTTCAACCAGAAACTTCTTCCTAACAGAGACTTCTGACCAGGAATCCTGTGGCTGTTCCCCTGCCCTCGCTCCCTCTGAGAGGGAAGCTCAGATAAATGGGCAGAGGGAGTGGCAGGGAGGACCTTTGGCACAGTAGGAACCATCCCCGCTTAGCTGACACCACGCAGTTCCAGGCTGTATGGCTGGGACTGCAGGATGCAGCAGGAGCCAGCCTGATTTGGCCCAGCCAGGCCTCTGCAGTTCCTGGCTGGCTTCTGCTGCACTGTGTAGTCCTGGCCATGAGCAGGAAACCACGTGGTACAGAAGCCAGTCCAGCCAGACTGGCAGCACATGGTTCCCAGCTGTATGGCTGGGACTTCATGGTGCAGCAGGAGCTAGCCAAGAACTGCTGAGGCCTGTCCTGGCTTGGCTGGGTCCTGCTGCATCCTGCAGTCCTGGCCATGCAGCTGGAAACCATGCCCTGCTGAAGTGGCCAGTGAGAGGGCAGGCAGGCAAGGAAGGAAGGGAAGTGGCAGGGGAATGGCAGTGGTAGCAAGTGGGCGGGTGGGAGTGTGGTACCCTGAGGCCGGGGTCAGCAGCAGCAGGAGGGAACTGAAAAGTGTGGGGGCTGGGTTGGCTCCTGCTGCATTCTGCGGTCCTGGCCATGCAGCCGGGAACTTTGCACTGCTGGGGGTCTCCACCTGCCACGGGCCACTAGTGCCCTGAGGCCTCGCCTCCTGCTGCAGGGGCTGTGAGCAACGAGGGGGCAGGGTGTTTGTAGGGGGGTGTCCCACATGCATACCCCACCATACAAGTGCCCACACTCACCCCAGCCACCCTTCCCCTGCACACACTTGCAGCCTGCCACAAACCCCATACCCACACACATACCCCCACAAACCATGTACACACCCACCAATACCCCCTACAATATACAAAAGTAAGACTTCATTTTAAGCTATTATGCAATCACCTGTATGTACACTACACAAACATAAATCAGGACAAAAATATTTTTTTGAAATTGGTGCATGTCTGATTTGTGGTGTGCATCTAGGGCCACATATATCAGTGTGGGGCTTGCCCTCTCCCCCATTCCTGTACTGTGTGTGCTTGCAGTGCTGGGCTTGGTTCATAGTTGAAATGCTCCTTCTGGTGGTCCAGCTGCCCCTCATAGGGCCTCATGAGCTGGGGCAGGAAGGGGTAGGCTGACCCCCTGACAAGGAATTGGGGAGCAGTGACTTTGCTGATGACAAAACTGGGGACCTTGGGTGCATAGGGCCTGCTTTCTATCACTTGGGGAACAGGGAGTTGGTTGCGCAAGAGGTGGATGTCATCTTCATTGGCTATATGAAAGTCAGTGGTCTAGTTGTGTCCCAGATGCCTGGTTATTATGTGTGTGTGCACATGTGTCCAGGATGCCTGGGTTCTGTGTGTGGTGGTGGGGGGCACAGGGACTGACATGCACACACAGTAGAAGCATGGCACACTGAGTAGGCATGCAAGTAGCCATGAGGCTGCATGCTATGAGTCACTGCTGCATCAGGTCCAGGTGGGTAGCCAAGATGTCCCTGCCAGCCAGTCATGGGTGGCTCAGCTGTTCAGCTCCATGCTGGGAGTTGTGCAAGAGCACCCCTCCCCACACCTGCAGTGCTTGGACCGTGCAGGCAGGCTCTGCTCCCCCTCACCAACCCCCACAAAGGCTAGCGTGTGTTCTGTGTCCTTCCATCCTAAATAGGGTTGCTTAGATTAATGCTTGAAAGTTAGAGTGCCTCTGCCATGGGCTTCTTGAATAACTGTACTTAGCCTCTGTGGTTTTGCAGTTTTAAGGTTTCTTGATATATTTTTCTCTTATCTCCCATTTTTCCAGTGCTTCTATCTATTAAATTCTTCTTTCAAATCATCTTGGAAACTTGGCTTCCCCATACATATTTCCTGTTCTGCCTTTCTGTATTTAAAAAAAACAACTTTTATTAGGCATGATTTTGTCCTTCTTTTTCCATACTTATTTCTACCCAGTTGTTTATTTTGTCTAGGTAAATTTTGTATATTTTAAACTGCAAGTGCATTGCTTTGTCCGCAGGAGCTTTATACAGCATAAAATACTTAGGACAAAGAGCACTCTCCACAAGCTGCCCATGCATGGTACTTTTTTACATTTTAAATCCTCACCGAGGGGAAAATGCATCTTACCCTAATAGTCATCTCTTCTTACCCTTTTTTTCTTCTTTACTTTAACCTTCCACCAAATGATCAGTGGTAACAAAGACAAAAGGTGCGCCAATAGAGATTTTTGGGGCCAATACCAATAGCTGATTTTTAAGGAGGCGTATTGGCTGATGCCGATCCGATTTCCAGTATGCAGCCTAGGAGCTTGAAGATCAGTATCCAGCTGGTAAGTCTGTTGTGGTGGAGTGGGGGGGGAAGGGAAGGGCCATGGGAGAGGGCCAGATCAAGGCCCCTGTAATGAGGGAAGGAGTGGGGTTGGGGTGGGGGGAGAGGCTGGTCTGGAAGTGAGGGGCATCTCCCACTGCTCTGTGTACCCTGGGGAGCGCATGAGGGGAGCACATCTCTCCGGATCTGCATGGGGTTGGGTGGCCTGCTGCAGTGGGCTAGGGCTGTGCTAGGCCCTTCGTGGCAGGGGCTGGGCCGGGCTGTGCTTGGGGCAAGCAGCAGCAGCACTGGGAGAGTAGCTACATGGGGGGTGGGGCTGCAGCCATCCCAGAATTTGCCACTGCCCAGCCCAACCCCTGCTGGGGAGAAACCGGTGCAGCCGTGACCCCAGCTTGCAGTGGCAGCTTGCCACACCCCATTCAGATGCCCTCTGTGCCCTACTGGGTATGTACAGTGGCAGAAGCCACCCTTTCCCTCCCCCCCATGTCCCCTGGACAAGCCATGGCTCCATCCTGTGCCCTGTCTGCCCCCACTAGGTAGCACTTGCCCCAGCCCCTGCCCCACTCCCTCCCTCACTTTAGTGACCTCGATCTGCCCCCCCACATCCCTTCCCTTCCACCACAACAGAGTTACCAGCTAGACGCAGCTCTCCAAGCTGCCGGGCTGCACAGGGCATTTATTGGCTACGTTATCAGCTGCATCAGGGAGAAAAAGCTGATTTTTTCAATGTAGATGATTTTCTTTATATCTGTGCCAGTCTGCTATTGGCATCTCTAAAAAAGACTAGATGTAATGTATTTGTGGACCCACTCCTGACAATTAATAAATCATTTTGATCGCTTGCCACAAATATGGGAAAATTTAAATGAACACTCCTAGGGATTGTACAAGTGGAATGGAAATGGAATACACAGATTTGAGCTTGGGAAAAGGGAAATGGAACATGTGCAAATATGGTATAAAATACAATCACCCCTTTTAATAACTTCAGCTGTAGTTCAAGATTGCTGCTTGTTCACCAGTGAGAATATCTGGCAAGTCAGTCTCTTGATTATGCCACTTCACACATCAGTGCTAAAGCACCCATCTTACCTGCATTTTAGCAGTAGTCCAAGTGTTCTATCCTGTGTTGACCGTGCAATGTTCTACTCGGCACTGCTGCTGTCCTCTGCAAAGTGGTAATGGACAAGAAATTGGAAGCAGATCCTGGAGCCGATTTATTTTTAAGCATCAAGCAAGCTCTTTGCTCTTAATTAGGAAGTATTTCCCTTCTAACTTATTTTGGGAGCCATTAATACTCTGTATTGGTGACTTCCCAAGTGTTACTGAAAGAACAGTGGGCATTTAACATGCATAAATACTTTTTATGGAAGCACTTGTGACCAGTAGGGAGTGGAGAGCTTTTTCCCTCTGGAGCTTTAAGGTTTACTTTTAATTATATGTTTTCCAGGGTAATATCATCATTATACTGAAACATCTTATAAATACTTCTAGTCAAGCAAATGCTGTATCTCTGATGGATTTCAAAACACAGTAGAACCAGTGGAGTGTAAATTTCCCAACTCTGCTTATCCTACATGCGTCAGGCCTTGCTTTGAAAGATCATCTTCAGAAGTTTGTAGTGCAGGCTTCATACTTATTTTCCTTCTGTGGTGTCTGCTGGAATTGCTAAAAGGTTGACACCTAATGCCAAACTATGTTAGTGTAATAGAAACCTGTATCTTTCCACAGAAAGATGAACTAATGCTTATCTGCACAGGCAACTGGGGGGATGCCAGACCATGGCAACTTTTCAGCCATTACTATTCTACCTCACAATCATTAACTCAAGTGGAGGGTTACTTGCTCCATTGCCCCTCCATTGAGCCATCCAGTTCCTGGTTGATTTATGGGTTTTTTCCCCTTTTTCTTTCTTGCAGTATAGTGGATGGGTCCTTCTCAACCTGGAAGGACGTGGGGAGTGGGGTTCCGCAGGGCTCTGTCCTCGGGCCCACACTGTTCAACATCTTCATCAGTGA
>NW_017728907.1:3623266-3625031 GCF_001723895.1 Crocodylus porosus | reverse complement strand
GGTCAGGGCGGCTAGGGTCTGGAACCAACTTCCAAGAGAAGTGGTGCAGGCTCCTACCCTGGGGGTGTTTAAGAGGAGGTTAGATGCACATCGTGCTGGGGTCGTTTGACCCCAGTATTCTTTTCTACCATGGCTGGGGATCGGACTAAATGATCTGCTCAGGTCCCTTCCGACCCTAGAAACTATGAAAAGTGATGTTTAGTGGTGTTGCTAGTCAGTGTAGATTAATACTGTATTAGGTGAAAGTAACCAATGATTGACTCCTACTTATTGATCTAAGAACCCTCAAATATTCAGTGACTCAGTTATTTTTGCTATTGGAAGAAAAGAGATTCTTATGTTTTAGCTTATCAGTTGAATTTTTCTTAATCAATAATCAAGGACTAATATTTTGTCAGAGCTAAAACAGAAGGATGTGCCTGGCAACTTGCAGAGTGTAGATTTGTTTGGTATGAAACAAATCTATTCTACAGCTCTTCCATGCTCAATTTTAATCAGCACAAGTTGCACACATTTGAAAAAAAAAATGTAGTTCACATTTAGATTTTTTTTTTTTCTTTTTTTTTGTAGTAATGCCACCAATAAATTCTTTTAAAATATTCAGATTGTATTGGGAACAGATTTTGCTTTCTTTTCCACATATTAACTGTTTTAAAATTGATTACTGACTTGCAAGATTTTTGTCTCTACTACAATGACTCCCCATTTCTCATCCTTAATGAATAAACTTGATCAATCTGCAAGGTTAAGGGGAGAATGGACATTTTTGTATGCAGTGAAAGGAGTCTTCCTTGTAGGTTTTTTAACTTTGTTGCAGAATTTCCTAAGGTCCTTATTGCATGTTTGTTTGTTGCTGAACATAGATATAAATGGTCCCTACCCCAAATATCTTGGATCTAATTGTTGAATGGTGAAATCTTGACTTTAGTGAAAAACTAAGCCATGACATTTGACTTTTCTTTCAGCCTGTTCACAATTTTTATCTGAAATTCTTCCTTTTTACCTTTCTCTCCTATTTCTATAAAACATAAGTAAACACTTGGACAAACTTCTTTAAATTGTTTCTGTCATTCTGCAGAAGCTATCGGGGGGCACTGTCCGTCTTTGGCTGCACCAGAATAAGGACCTCCAACACATTGTGTAGGGTTTCTATTACAAAACCTCTTGCTAGGAATATCTTCCCCAGGAGGTTGATGAATTACTTTCCTTCCAAGCATAACTCCCACGTGTTTTGCCTTTCATACATGAACATGGTGCTTTCAGCAGATAAAAGTTTTTATTTATCTGTATAATTAGAAATGAAATTGCAATTTGATGTTATGCTATTACCTAGGGATACAAGAAAAGAGTGCAGTTAACATAGGGGAGGAAGAAGGTAGAAGAGAGTTAAGAATGATCATGCAGTAGTCTTTTCAGGTGAGGATCCTGTGAGCTACTGTTCTGACCGCACAAAATAGACAGGATCACTTTGATGCTCCCCCTCTAGCTGCAAGACCATAGGGAGAAGAGGGGACTGGGGAATGAGTCTTCCTATGCCTTCCTGAGAGTTATTTGCAAAGGGACTTTGGATTTTCTAATGGGAATTGCTTTGAACAAGTCGCTGTGATCACTGTGGCTGAAGCTACAAAAAACACAAGATAAAGTTTGATCTTCTCCAGTTAATCTCCATATAAAAAGCAGAGCCATCCTAATCCCCTTGATTTCTGCAAAAATTACTTACCCCCAGGAAGGCTGTGTACTGAACAGAAAAATGGTGTTTGAAGGA
>NW_017728907.1:3612691-3623255 GCF_001723895.1 Crocodylus porosus | reverse complement strand
AGTTTCATGGCTGAAGTACAGACTGATTAATTTTGAACTGATTCTTTTCAAATTTAGTCTGTTCTTTCTCCTTCCTAAAATGAGAGAGACAGAAGTGTAATTTCTTTTTCATTTTTTTAATACTGTTTCTTTTTAAATTGTTAGAGTTTATGCATGGCACATAGGAAATAATGTATATAAGCTACACATGACATTCATAATTAAAATAGTTTCTTTTCAGGCCTCATCATCAAACACCACCATAATAAGCAAAATTTGTGAAGCTGTCACTAAGAGGGCATTGTTTTGGGACCGCAGTATAAGAGGAATGGTCCCTTCTTGATTCATAGGTAGATAAGAAAGAGTGCTTTGGCAAAGCTTTGCAAATCATGCATGGTATCTACAGTAATTACAAGGCAAGTTAGTCATATTTACAATAAAAGTAGAGCATTCAGCAGATCCATCTTGTATGGTACAATCATTCACATGATTGAGCTTTTCTTACATTAAATAAGGGTGTTTCCTACTCTTAAACAAGGATTGAACATTGTCTTGCTCTGTGTATGATTGATATACACAGGTGCCTATGCATGCACTTAAAGGGATGCTGAAGTAGTAAAATCAAGACCATAAAAGCTAGGAAATTAACAATTAATTGTGCTTCTCCAGTGTTACGTGGAGACCCTTGTAAGCATGTTGGATAATTGCTTTTAAAAACATAATGTGTATACTATTTTTTCTAGAAGGCATCTGCCTCATTTATTTCAGTGTTTATTTAATTTTCAACTGTTCAGTATTTTGAGTTATTCTCATGGGTCCACAGATAATGTGATGCTATTCATAACTGAAGAAAGAATTGTTTATTTCTTCAATGGCTTTTCTAAGGCAGACCTTGAGGCTTCTTAGCACCTCACAAATGTTATAAAAAATATAAGGACCTAACTTTCCTGTGAGATGAAGTGATACAGTACTATCATTCCCACATTATAGTGTGACAGTGAAATAGATTTAAAGTAAAAAAAACACAAAAAAAATTTAGTTATTTTGATTGCCCAATTTGAGACACGTGAACCCTCAGTTTTCAAAACATTTGGTATTGTATACCACATCACACTTAAACCACAATTCCCATTAACTTCAGTTGCAGGTATGAGGGTTGGTCACTTGTGCAAGTAAGTTTTGAAGTCAGGTAGGTAGAAAATGAGAAACAGTTTCATTGAAAAGTTTGGTTTAAGGTATTTGCCCAATATCACACATGAGGGCTTGTCATAGGTGGGGATGGAATTGTTCATCAGTGCAGTGTTCAGCTGCCTTAATCTTGAGTCTGCCTTTTTCTTTTCCTGTAGTCTGTTTTGTTTACCACATAGCTTCCAACTCCTGCAGCAAATAAAGTAGAGTCCTACAGAAAAATGCCTTTACAGTACAACCCTGGTTCACCCCCGGAGAAGATTTTTCCCTAAATGAAATGGAGGTCCTGTGGAAAAAGGGCTGTTTCATTTTGTAGTTAAAGATTACATCATCATGCATATAGACAAAGGAGTTATGCTAGCATTTCCTAATGTCTGAGTGCTTGATATTGTATCTGTGTTGGTTCTGTTTTGTAGGTTTGTTTGCTTGTTCATTTTTTAATGGCACACAATTTCCTATTAGGTTAAATAGACCATTGAAATCCATCAAAACCCATCATGTGGAATTATTTGCTATCATGCGAGTCATCAGCAGGGTTGGAACAGTTTGTTAGAGCATAGAGCAGGCTGGCCCTAGCTGTCGGCCAATTTTTCACAGGGAAAACATGAGCCCAGCAGCCATTTTTGTGAGTGGAGCGCAGCCTCTGGCCCCCCACCAGGCCTCCCCACACCTCTGGCTGAGGAGGCCTGGTGGCCCTGCCTCTCGTTACTGATTGTCTGTTGTGCAGCTCGACCCCTCAGTGCTAATTGGAGAAGGGGAATGGCCGTTTGACAGTCATTGCAGCCAGTCAGTGATGAGGGGTGGAGGCTGCAGTCACCTTGGAATGCCCATTGTGCAAGCAGCCCATCCTTCCCCTGCGCAGTCCGCAGTGCGATGAGGTCTGGGTCTGCTTCCTCTGGGTCTTGGATACTCCACTGAGTGTATGGGATGGTTTTTCTGGCTTTCCCACTGTTCGAGCAAAAAAAACCCCACAGCTGTCCCTGTCTCCCCCTAGTTACAGCACAAACGCACCCTTTTCCTTTGTTCATTACTTTCATAACTTTCTCATCACAAATTCTCCAATCCTCAGGTTCCATATCTTCTCTTTTTAGATGAGGTACTCCAATCCTACTCAGTTTCTGGTTTTGTTGTACCTGGTTCGCCCAGAGTACCAATCGCAGCACTCACTTTTTCCACTGCCTTAGCTATAAGGCACTTTGTACCGTTTTATTGCTTGGTTCTGCTAGACTCTGGCTAAGAGCCTTAGAGTAACTCAGTTTGCCCACTACACCAGCATTTTATTTTCAGTAAGGTTTTTTCTTTTCTTTTTTTTCCTCCATGGATTTCACGGGCAATGCTGGATTTCACAAATTCAGTAGGTCCCTACTTATCCAGGGAAAAGGCATTTGTTTCTAGCCAGAGACTTATTGAAAACCCATTACTTAGGGGCAAAAAACTTGTATACCTAGTAATGTGTGGGTGAGGGACCCTGCAAAGAACTATTTGTGCATCCTTGCCTTTTGGTGATTGCAGAGAGTTGCAGTCACATAAGTATTAGATCACCAAAAGGCCCAAATAGATTTCTGCTGCAGTGTCTGCTACAGTATAGGAAACACCATAGGGCAGTTTTACTGCAAATATATCCTTCTGTCCTTCCTTTCGATGATAGCCTTTAAATGATAAAGGAGACCTGGATTTTTATAGGGGGAAGGGAATCCTTTTGTTTTGCTCCTTCTGGATTACATGGTAATCCTTATTCCAGCTCTTGCTTTGTAATTCGTTCTGTTCGTAAGCAGCACAAAGGAAATGAAAGTACAAGCCTACACATGATAGAAATAGCTTACATGAATAGCAACGCCCAATCCTTTTGTTTAGTAAAATATGAGGGTACCATACATGGTACTAGGAATTTAACTAGGCTTATTCTATTTTAACACTTTATTATTTATTTTTGTTAGAAATCCAGTTTACAAATGTGATATTTCTAAGAGGATGAATCGTACTCTGTTTTAATATGGGCTCCATTGAATGCTGTTTATTCACATTGCACAGTTCTTTGCTTCAGTGTGTTCAGCTTGCTATTTTCAAACATTAAAGTGAATTTAGGACATGTGAAAGCTCTAGAGACAAAAGTGTATTTATCCAGAAACCTCTTTGGTGATAGAGAAGAGCTTTCATTCACCAGAAGAACAAACCATAGTATGCCCATGCTCTGAGAATGAGAGTCTGCCAGTGTTTTAAGATTCCTGCAATGGCAAGGAATAGATTGGGTAGGATTGGTCCACAGGATCCTAGCAGGGGATCTCCGTTCTGTGATGAGAAAGCTGACCCCTTGCCTTACGTCCCTGCCAGCCTGACCTGGGGGAAATTCCCTCCTAACCCCAGACTTCGTGCCAGCCTAAAACACGATTTAATGTCTGTTCTTAATGTCAGTCTTTCGCCATCTGTAGCCCTTCAGGTCACTGGTATAATTCCACTGGAATCAATGAAGTTGCCTCGAGGTCAGTTCTTGGATTATTCCATATGTGGGTATGTGTTTCACTTCATTTTAAGCACTGGCAGTCACTATTTTGAGAGACATTGACTGTTAGAGTCTAACGTGTATCTTTGGAACCCATGTTTTAAATAAATATGCGCACACAGCTCTGTCTATGGGAATAGCTGTTTAAAAAGCAATGTAGCAAATACACCAGGCAAGCTTTCTGCAGAAAGCACAACTGTTAGAACAGAGGGTTCCCATTGTTGCACATCTCTTACTGGAAAATAATGGGTATCTAGGAATGTAGACAGCTCAGCGAGAGCTGAATTATTTTCCTCCATAGTATTGTTTCATTATAATACAGTGGACTCAGAGGAAATAGTTGTAAGCATTATGATGTGCGGCTGACTTGCCAGGGAGGGTGGGAGCAAGCTGAGGGTGGGCGGGGGGGATGTCGTGTGTGTGCATGTGTATGTGTGTGTATATGCATGCACACATATATATTAATTGGTAGACATGCCTGCTAATTCTAGAGGATTTTTTTTATCCCTTTAAACGGATCTAATTTTTTTCTCTCTCTCTAATGCACAGATAGCAAATTAGAGTATTTAGAAGAAATGAAGAATTTGTAACTTCACCATAGCAGGGGGATGCTTTATTTCTGTGTTCTGTATTGGCGTGTCAATCATAGATTCAAATACAAGTTACATTCCTGAGGGGGGAAATTGTAGCCCAGCACCTATCTTGGTGGGGGGCCTTCTTTTTGGCAGGTGTGCCATTTTTTTCCCCCCCCCGTAGCTTCCCTAAATGCCATTCCAATCTCCTTCCCCTGCCCAGTCTGCTGCTTTCCTTTCTGCTTCTGCCCTGTACTCCCTGTTTGACCTGCTGCTCTGCTTTCTAATCCCTGCCCTCTCTGCCACTGTGGTGCCTTCTCAGTCTGCTGTGTGTCAGACACAGAGGTTGCCTGTGCTGCAGGTTGGCCAGCCCTGAGCTATCCAGTAGTTATGGGTTTGGCTACTTGTAGCCCATGGGCCAGATCTGTCCTACAGATGCATTGGATCCAGCCTGCAGAAGTAGGCCTTTGGCCGCAGGGGGCTTCAGTGGCAGTTGCTTTTGTCTGCTGCTATAAGAACTCTGTTCCACCCTGATAAAAAGCAGTGGCAATACATGCTTTCCCTGTGCTGCTACAGGGAAAGGTGGTGGCTGCGTCCTAGCACTTGCCCATCTCTGACCTGAACTGGGTCACTCCATCCCATAGTTTGAAAGGGTTGCCAACTGCTGCAGTAGTTGATTTTTTTGTAAAAAAAAAAAAAAAAAAAGGTTGGCCAACTTGCCTTACTTACTAGTGCAAGGGCCTTCAGACAAAAAAAATCTGTCACTACACTTTGCATCCTTATCTCCCACCCCCAGTGCTCATTCCTGCCCATGGCAGGGGGTCGGACTTGATGATCTGTCTAGGTCCCTTCCAACTCTATGATTCTATGAATGGGAACAAGATTTCCCTGCTAGACTGATCAAAGCTGAGGTATATTGGGCAGCGTAAGGAAGCCTATATTGCTGCTAACTGTACTGTGTCATAGTTCAGTGTGTATGTAGTAGACTTTTATTACAAATTACAGAAGTAACTGGAAGAAAGTTAATGGCCTATGATCTACAGGAGGTCAGGTTAGTTAATTTATCGTTCCTTTCTGCCCTTAAACTTTATGGAACTGTGAAAGTTACAGAATCTAATATGCTGAGAAGATACTGCCAAAGTTTGAGACATGAAATGCTGCAAAAAAAGATATTTTTTCAACCTTAGAGAGCTGGTGAGAAGCTGAATTTCACTTAATGTTGTTAAATAGCAAGCAGCTTTTCATTAGTTTTGTAACACCATGTTTAAAGGATTTTGCTGTTTGTCGCCAAACAAAATAATGAATGCTAAGTATAAAGACTGAAAATATCTTATTGGAGTGAAAGCAAAAATTGTGGATTACCATCTCTAGTATCTACCAAATTTATGTTGTCAATCCAAACTGTAACCATGGACTGTATTGAGAAATTGTCAAAATGTATTTATTTTCTGTTCACTTCTGCTTCCTTCAAGTTTCAACCTGTTAATGAAAACAGAGGCTGATCTTTGAATAAGTAACAGATATTAGTAACCTCTTCTGTGAATCATGCTGTGGCAAAATATTGAGATTCAAGTAGAAATTGCTGGAGAGGACTGGGTAAGGAAGTAATTATTTTAATTTGTTAGTAGCTATTTTAATTTGGTACAGCCAAAGGATAGGCCTAGAAATTGATTAGTATCTTGGAAAAGTATTTAGTAACTGATTTTAAAAAATCAGGAGTCTGAGATGATTACGGTTATTCACTTTGATGATTAAGGTTATTCACACCCTCCTGTAATCCTAGGACAGCATTAAAGATGCTGAAGCTTAATGCACACAAGCTCCTAATAATTACTTGCTTTGGAAACGGTATGATAGGATGTGAGACAGATTTTTTTTTTTTTTAAGAACCAAGGCTATATGATAGTGGTGGACAGACTAGAATGTTAACTACTAGAGTGGCAGCAACTCAACTAGCTACTGCAAACCCTACATGACAGAGAAGGATTCATTCTTGAGCAAACACATGGTTTGGCAACTTTCTGGAGCATGGAGCTACTAGTAAAGCTTATACGAGCATGGCCCACATGGCTGCAGCTGCTGTTACCACTCCCTACTGCAGTGCTGCTGTCACTGCTTCTCTCTACTGCTTGAGTGCTGTTGAAGTCCCACAGTTCTGTGGGCCAGATAAAATGGCTCTGTGGGCTGGGTCCAGCCCATAGGGCATGGGTAGATTACCCCTGAGAGAGCACATGTTAGGGCATGTTCTAAATTAGGACATTTAAATTTCATTAAAACAGTTTTTAAATGAACCTTCCTGCTATAGACAAAATATAGACTTCTGACAACTAATTGGGACAAAGTGTCTGTCCATGGTAAAAGAACAATCTGACAAAGAAGCCAAAGCTAATCATGGGCCCTGTGAGGAAACTATCACCTGCTTTTAAAGCAGGAACTCCAGGAGCGCAGCTTACAGGTGGCTGCTTTCATACAGGGAGAACCCAGGAATGGGAAGGGGGGACCACGGCATGCACTGTACCCCTCCCTCCAGGACTTTGAGTTTGAGGAGCTGATGGAACCAGGGCCTGAGGTATCTGCAGTCACACGGACCTCCATAACCAGGGAGGCCCAAGGAAACCCCAGCCAAACCACACAGATTACGGTTCCCCTTAGTGGGGCAGATTTGGCTGCCCTAGGTAAAACACTGGGGCCTGCTGATATAAAAAAATTTGGGCAGTGGCTGCAGAAACCACTCCAAGTAGTGGAAAACGAAACCCTAGATACCCGGGAGTGGCACTGTTTAATCAGAACCTGTGCAACCCCAGAAATTATGGCAGCCATAAACCGGGAGGGTGGCATTAGGGGGGACTCGATCCTCCAGAGTATACTGAAACTAGGAGTGAATATTGGGCTGAAAACCTTCAGGGGGCAATTTGGGGCTAGCAGCCAAAACCCTGGGGAGCCAGTTAGGGATTATGTAATTAGGTGTGTGATGTTAAGGTGGTTGTATGGACAGTCTTGCCCATAGATAGGGCAGGCAATAGGACCCCTGAGATCAGAAACATTGATCCCCCCTGGATTCTGGAAGGAGGTGCAGGAGGGAATGCACCAGTCCATTATAGGGTTAATGGGGCCACTTAAGGAAACCCAGAATTATACTCTGGGGGAAATTCTTGCCAAAGCCCAGGTTGCAGAGAGGCTGGGTGGTAGGCAAGGCGGGGCGGGTGCTTGAGAGCATTTTTCTCTATTTTTATCAAAACTGTTGATAGTTGGATTTATTGTGGGTCTTGTATGCTGAAGCAGAGGCAACAATTTCTATTGCCTGTCCTCTATGGCAGGCTGAGATGCCTCCATCCTTCCTCTCTAATGAGGACTACATCTCAGTTATTTCTGTCATATCCCCTCACACTTGTTCTACTGCAATACTTACTGCTGTCTGTTGAAAGATGGCTGGCATAGTTGTCCATGCAGACTTACTAGCTGACTATGATAAGGAGATTTTTATGAATTTGTTTTAGAGGGTTTAAGACAGCAGTTCTCAACTGGGGTGTCACAAGAACCTGCCAGAGATGCCACAGTGCGAGTGCCTTGTTTTTTAGGAGGCACATCAGAGGCAAACCAGGAAGAGACACAGCAGGAGTAGCATGCATACCTGCCTGCATAATGTATAATGCAGGCAAGTGTATCTTTCTGCCACAACCACTTCCCAGTCTGGTCATACAAAAGACGTCTAGTGCAATTCCATCTGGCTCTGGAGGCAAGGGCAGTGACCATGCTATGGCACCCTTTCCGCTTGGTCTGCCTCTTCCCCCCTCTGGGGCCTTGTGCCCTTTTGTCCACCCTCTGCCCCTGCCACCCCCTCAGCCTTAACGACGTGCTGTTTGTGCAACCAAGCACCTCTTCTTCTTTACCAGTCAAGCATTCCTAAACACTGCTCGGCCCTAGGACTGGTGTTCAGGGAGTGAGGTCTCTGGGGTGACTAAGGGAAGAACTTGGCCCAGTGGTTCCTGATACCCACCAGTGTTTTAGAGCCAGGTGTGGGGACAAAACATGTTCTGGGCTAGGCAGAGCTAGGGGAGCATGGTCTGTCAGCAGCCTGAAAGAATGATGATAGTATAATTATAATAAATTTAAAACCTTGTAGTCGTTGGATTATAATTAGAGGTGCACTGATACATCAGTTTAATATGGGATAAGCACCGATTGATTGATTGATTTTTATAAAGAAAATAGTCTTTACTGGAAATTGGCTTGATTTGGCCAATTAAATGGCCTGTGCATGCGCTTAGCTGCAATGCAACACATAGGCAGCCAGGAGCACTGCCGGACATTCAGAGAGCTGCGTGCAGCTGCTAAGTCTGGTGTAGTGGAAGGGGGGGAGCAGGAAGGGAACTACCGTGGTGGGGGCAGATCAAGGCCCGAATGGTGAGGGAGGAGTGGGGCAGGGGCTGGGGCAAGTGCTGCCCAGCCAGGGTGGGGCAGGCATGGGACAGGGCCATGGCTTGTCCAGGAGGCACAGGGTGGGGGACATACGGGGGGGCAGCTCACACCACTGTGCACCAATCGTCTGGGAGCCACTGATCTGGCAGGTCCTCCAGCGTTCATCCACTTGTCTGGCGGCTCCTGCCACTCATCTGGGAGGGCATGGGACAGCGTGTGGACGAGCAGAAAGGCACCAAAGAAGCCTCTGAACCAGTGGCTGATGGACCAGCGATGCGCAGCAGTGGAAACCACCCCTCTCCCTGCACCCCCCAAATGACCAGGGCTCTGTGCTGCACCCACCCCACCCCAGCTGGGCAGTGTTTGCCCCACTCCTGCTTCACCGTGGGGGGCCTTTGATCTGCCCCTCGATGTCCCTTTCCTCCCCTTCCATTACCCCAGACTTACCAGCTGCATACAGCTTTTCAAGCTGCCAGGCTGGTATCGGAAATCAGATTAGTATCAGCTGATATGCCTCCTTAATAATTGGCTATAGGTTTTGGCCCCAAAAATCTGTATTGGTGCACTCCTAGTTATAATGTTTATATTGCAAGATTCATAATCTCTTAGTTTTCAGAATTTAGCAGCACTCTATTTTAAAAAAAATTTGGAAGGGTGCATTGAATGTCAGAAGCTTGAGACCCACTAGTTTTAGAACTAAGGTCACTGTCATCGCATTAGCTCATTACCTTTGTACAGGAATAAAAGGAATTCATAAAAATGTTTAGTAGTGTATTTCAGAGGCAGCCTGTGTAGATTTAGATTCTTACTCCTTTTACTATTGGTGCTTTTGAGGTTACAACATGGTGGTTGCTTGTGAAGGAAAAACACATTTCTCAATGTATTTACCATTCTAACAAAATGGTCAGCTTAAGTTTTGTCATTTGGATGGCATTTGGGAGTAGAAACATTGAATTAATTAGTCCTTCAGAAGTACTTAACACAGCAAAAATGCAACCTTTACCAATTAAGTAAATGTAGGAGGTAGATGCTTCTGTCACCTTGAACAAAATCAAACCTACTTAATTAGGTTCTAGCCTCTCCATCCTCTTGGTACCCTTCCTTTTACTGCCGTTCTATAGTCTTACTCTCCAAATCAGAGTAAGGTACCTCTGAACAAGATCTCCATCTCCCCCCACCTCCCTTGTTTACAGCTGAGATCTCTGGCAAAGGATGCCTGCAGAGATGCTTGCATCACAGGTTTCCATGACAAAGCAATGTAGCAAATCTGTTGAACCGTCTGCCTTGCTGGAGGCTGAGGTGACCTGCTATGAGCACCTGTTCTCAGACTTCTGTACTGGATTGTTACTTATCTCTAGGTGGCAGTCAGTGACAGTAATGATCAACAAGATTGTTTGGCAGTTAGTGTTTTTGAGAGAGAGTCTCTTTCCCCATGTCCTTTCACTGCAGTGAAACATGGCAGAGAGACTTCCCTATTAGTTCTTGAAATTGCTTTTTGCGGAACTAAAAACAGGATTTTATCAAGGGGGTGTTGCACCTCTAGAATTCACCTGTTTTGTTGGAGAATCAGTTCTGTTTGAGCTTAAGGGCACAAAGCAAGATGCATTTATTGGATTTAGTTTTGCTTGATAATTTTTCTTCCTGACAACACCATATGTGCTACCATACCTAATACCAGCAGCAGAGATTTAAATTAATGCTGCCTCTTGCAGGTAGCTTGCTGCTGATTTTTTGTAAACTTGGTAAATGCCTAGCTGCTATGCAATAAGTATTGTGTAAGCATTCCTCATAGATGCATTCTTACCTGAAGAAGTAGATCAAAATCTGTGAACTCTACTGTAAGGGCTCCATGTTTTATTTCTTTTGTCTTGTCCAGATATTTCTTTTATTCAGTCACGTGTATCCC